>NC_054501.1:2293395-2437541 GCF_017639515.1 Carcharodon carcharias
TAAATTATAGAGATTAGCAATCCCAGTGTATATTATAGAGAACAGCAGTCCCTGTGTAAACTATAGAGAATAGCAGTCCGTGTGTATATTATAGAGAAGAGCAGTCCCTGTGTAAATGATAGAGAATAGCTGCCGCTGTGTATATTATAGAGAATAAAAGCCCCTGTGTATATTATAGAGAATAGCATTACCTGCCTGTTTCTAATTGAGAATAGCAGCCCATGTGAATATTAAAGCGAATAGCAGTCCCTGTGTATATTATAGAGAAGAACAATCCCTGTGTATATTATAGAGAATAGCAACCCCTGTGTATATTATAGAGAATAGCAGCCCCTGTGTATATTATAGAGAATAGCAGCCGCTGCGTATATTATAGAGAATATCAGCCCCTGTGTATATTAGAGATAATAGCAGCCCCGGTGTATATTATTGAGAATTGCAAACCACGTGTATATTATAGAGAATAGCAGTCCCTGTGTATATTATAGAGAATAGCAGCCGCTGTGTATATTATAGAGAATAAAAGCCCCTGTGTATATTATAGAGAATAGCATTACCTGCCTGTTTCTAATTGAGAATAGCAGCCCATGTGAATATTAAAGTGAATAGCAGTCCCTGTGTATATTATAGAGAAGAACAATCCCTGTGTATATTATAGAGAATAGCAACCCCTGTGTATATTATAGAGAATAGCAGCCCCTGTGTATATTATAGAGAATAGCAGCCGCTGCGTATATTATAGAGAATATCAGCCCCTGTGTATATTAGAGATAATAGCAGCCCCGGTGTATATTATTGAGAATTGCAAACCACGTGTATATTATAGAGAATAGCAGTCCCTGTGTATATTATAGAGAATAGCAGCCGCTGTGTATATTATAGAGAATAAAAGCCCCTGTGTATATTATAGAGAATAGCATTACCTGCCTGTTTCTAATTGAGAATAGCAGCCCATGTGAATATTAAAGAGAATAACAGTCCCTGTGTATATTATAGAGAAGAGCAATCCCTGTGTATATTATAGAGAATAGCAACCACTGTGTATATTATAGAGAACAGCAGCCCCTGTGTATGTTATAGAGAACAGCAGCCCCTGTGTATATTATAGA
Source organism: Carcharodon carcharias (assembly GCF_017639515.1). Classification (NCBI taxonomy): domain Eukaryota; kingdom Metazoa; phylum Chordata; class Chondrichthyes; order Lamniformes; family Lamnidae; genus Carcharodon; species Carcharodon carcharias. Next base: position 2,294,505 of record NC_054501.1, read on the forward strand.
GAATAGCAGCCCCTGTGTATATTATAGAGAATAGCAGTCCCTGTGTATATTATGGAGAATAGCAGACCATGTGTAAATGATAGAGAATAGCTGCCGCTGTGTATATTATAGAGAATATCAGCCCCTGTGTATATTATAGAGAATAGCAGTCCCTTTGTATGTTATAGTGAATAGCAGCCCCTGTGTATATTATAGAGAACAGCAGTCCCTGTGGATATTATAGAGAATAGCATTACCTGTCTGTTTCTTATCGAGCATAGCAGCCCATGTGAATATTATAGAGAATAGCAGTCCCTGTGTATATTATAATGAAGAGCAGCCTCTGTGTAATTTATAGAGAACAGCAGTCCCTGTGTAATTTATAGAGAATAGCTGTCCCAGTGTATAATATAGAGAATAGCAGCCCCTGTGTTTATTGTAGAGAATATCAGCCCCTGTGTATATTATTGAGAAAAGCAGTCCCTGTGTATATTATAGAGAATAACAACCCCTGTGTAATTTATAGAGAATAGCAGTTCCAGTGTATAGTATAGTGAATAGCAGACCCTGTGTATATTATAGAGAATAGCTGCCGCTGTGTATATTATAGAGAATAACAGCCCCTGTGTATATTATAGAGAATAACAGCCCCTGTGTATATTTTAGAGAATAGCAGCCCCTGTGTAAATTATAGAGAATAGCTGCCATTGTTAATATTATAGATAATATCAGCCCCTTTGTATATTATAGAGAATAGCAGTCCCTGTGTAAATTATACAGAATACCAACCCCTCTGTATATTATAGTGAATAGCAGCCCCTGTGTAAACTATGGAGAATAGTAGTCCCTGTGTAAACTATGGAGAATAGCAGTCCCTGTGTATATTATAGAGAATAGCATTCCCTGTGTAAATTATAGAGAATAGCAATCCCAGTATATATTATAGAGAATAGCAGCCCCTGTGTATATTATAGAGAATAGCAGCCCCTGTGTATATTATAGATAATAGCAGCCGCTGTGTATATTATAGAGAATATCAGCCCCTGTGTATATTATAGAGAATAGCAGCCGCTCTGTATATTATAGAGAATTGCATTACCGGCCTGTTTCTAATTGAGAATAGCAGCCCATGTGAATATTAAAGAGAATAGCAGTCCCTGTGTATATTATAGAGAAGAGCAATCCCTGTGTATATTATAGAGAAGAGCAATCCCTGTGTATATTATGGAGAATAGCAACCCCTGTGTATATTATAGAGAAGAGCAGCCCCTGTGAATGTTATAGAGAATAGCAGCCCCTGTGTATATTATAGAGAATAGCCGTCCCTGTGTATATTATGGAGAATAGCAGACCATGTGTATATTATAGAGAATAGCATCCCCTGTGTAAATTATCGAGAATAGCTGCCGCTGTGTATATTATAGAGAATAGCAGCCCCTGTGTAAATTATAGAGAATCGCAGCCCCAATGAATATTACAGAGAATAGCACCCCTGTGTATATTATAGAGAATAGCAGCCGCTGAGTATATTATAGAGAATAGCATTACCTGTCTGTTTCTTATCGAGCATAGCAGCCCATGTGAATATTATAGAGAATAGCAGTCCCTGTGTATATTATAATGAAGAGCAGCCTCTGTGTATATTCTAGAGAACAGCAGTCCCTTTGTTATTTATAGAGAGTATCAGCCCCTGTGTATATTGTAGAGAATATCAGCCCCTGTGTATATTATTGAGAATAGAAGTTCCTGTGTATATTATAGAGAATAACAGCCCCTGTGTAATTTAGAGAGAATAGCAGTCCCAGTGTATAGTATAGTGAATAGCAGCCCCTGTGTATATTATAGAGAATAGCTGCCGCTGTGTATATTATAGAGAATATCAGCCCCTTTGTATATTATAGAGCATAGCAGCTCCTGTCTATATTATTGAGCATTGCAGCCCCTGTCTATATGATATTGAATAGCAGACACTGTGTATATTATAGAGAATGGAAGCCCCTGTGTATATTGTAGAGAATAGCAGTCCCTGTGTATATTATGGAGAATAGCATTCCTTGTATAAATTATAGAGAATAGCAATCCCAGTGTATATTATAGAGATTAGCAGCCCCTGTGTATATTATAAAGAATAGCAGCCTCTGTGTATATTATAGAGAATAGCAACCCCTGTGTATATTATAGAGAATAGCTGCCCCTTGGTATATTATAGAGAATAGCAGTCCCTGTGTATATTATCGAGAATAGGATTCCCTGTGTATATTAAAGAGAATCGCAGACCCTGTGTATATTATAGAGAATAGCCTTCCCTGTGTCTATTAGAGATAATAGCAGCCCCTGTGTATATTGTAGAGAATATCAGCCCCTGTGTATATTATTGAGAATTGCAAACCACGTGTATATTATAGAGAATAGCAGTCCCTGTGTATATTACAGAGAATAGCAGCCGCTGTGTATATTATAGAGAATAAAAGCCCCTGTGTATATTATAGAGAATAGCATTACCTGCCTGTTTCTAATTGAGAATAGCAGCCCATGTGAATATTAAAGAGAATAGCAGTCCCTGTGTATATTCTAGAGAAGAGCAATCCCTGTGTATATTATAGAGAATAGCAACCCCTGTGTATATTATAGAGAATAGCAGCCCCTGTGTATGTTATAGAGAATAGCAGTCCCTGTGTATATTATAGAGAATAGCAGTCCCTGTGTATATTATGGAGAATAGCAGACCATGTGTATATTATAGAGAATAGCATCCCCTGTGTAAATTATCGAGAATAGCTGCCGCTGTGTATATTGTAGAGAATATCAGCCCCTGTGTATATTATAGAGAATAGCAGCACCTTTGTATGTTATAGTGAATAGCAGCCCCTGTGTATATTATAGAGAACAGCAGTCCCTGTGGATATTATAGAGAATAGCAGTCCCTGTGTATATTATAATGAAGAGCAGCCTCTGTGTATATTATAGAGAACAGCAGTCCTTGTGTAATTTATAGAGAATAGCTGTCCCAGTGTATAATATAGAGAATAGCAGCCCCTGTGTTTATTGTAGAGAATATCAGCCCCTGTGTATATTATTGAGAAAAGCAGTCCCTGTGTATATTATAGAGAATAACAGCCCCTGTGTAATTTATAGAGAATAGCAGTCCCAGTGTATAGTATAGTGAATAGCAGACCCTGTGTATATTATAGAGAATAGCTGCCGCTGTGTATATTATAGAGAATATCAGCCCCTTTGTATATTATAGAGAATAGCAGTCCCTGTGTAAATTATAGAGAATACCAACCCCTGTGTATATTATAGTGAATAGCAGCCCCTGTGTAAATTATAGAGAATAGTAGTCCCTGTGTAAACTATGGAGAATAGCAGTCCCTGTGTATATTATAGAGAATAGCATTCCCTGTGTAAATTATAGAGAATAGCAATCCCAGTGTATATTATAGAGAATAGCAGCCCCTGTGTATATTATAGAGAATAGCAGCCCCTGGGTATATTATAGAGAATAGCAGCCCCTGGGTATATTATAACGAAGAGCAACCTCTGTGTATATTATCGAGAATAGCCGTCCCTCTGTATAATATAGAATAGCAGCCACTGTCTATATTATAGAGAATAGCAGCCCCTGTGTAAATTATAGAGAATAGCAACCGGTGTTTATATTATTGAGAATAGCATTACCTGTGTTTTTCATATAGAGAATCGCAGTCCCTGTGTAAATTATAGAGAATAGCAGTCCGTGTGTATATTATAGAGAAGAGCAGTCCCTGTGTATATTATAGAGAATAGCAATCCCTGTGTATATTATCAAGAATAGCAGCCCCTGTGCATATTATAGAGAATAGCGGTCCCTATGTATATTATAGAATAGCAGCCCCTGTGTATATTATAGAGCATAGCAGTCCCTGTCTTTATTATTGAGTTTAGCAGCCCCTGTCTATATTATAGCGAATAGCAGACACTGTGTATATTGTAGAGAATAACCTGCCCTGTGTATATTATAGAGAATAGCAGCCCATTTGCATGTTATAAAGAATTGCAGCCCCTGTGTATCTTATAGAGAATAGCAGTCCCTGTGTATATTATAGAGAATAGCAGACCATGTGTATGTTATAGAGAATAGCAGCCGCTGAGTATATTATAGAGAATAGCATTACCTGTCTGTTTCTTATCGAGCATAGCAGCCCATGTGAATATTATAGAGAATAGCAGTCCCTGTGTATATTATAATGAAGAGCAGCCTCTGTGTATATTCTAGAGAACAGCAGTCCCTTTGTTATTTATAGAGAATAGCTGTCCCAGTGTATAATATAGAGAGTAGCAGCCCCTGTGTATATTGCAGAGAATATCAGCCCCTGTGTATATTATTGAGAATAGAAGTTCCTGTGTATATTATAGAGAATAACAGCCCCTGTGTAATTTATAGAGAATAGCAGTCCCAGTGTATAGTATAGTGAATAGCAGCCCCTGTGTATATTATAGAGAACAGCTGCCGCTGTGTATATTATAGAGAATATCAGCCCCTTTGTATATTATAGAGCATAGCAGCTGCTGTCTATATTATTGAGCATTGCAGCCCCTGTCTATATGATATTGAATAGCAGACACTGTATATTATAGAGAATGGCAGCCCCTGTGTATATTGTAGAGAATAGCAGTCCCTGTGTATATTATAGAGAATAGCTGCCGCTGTGTATATTATAGAGAATATCAGCCCCTTTGTATATTATAGAGAATAGCAGTCCCTGTGTAAATTATAGAGAATACCAACCCCTGTGTATATTATAGTGAATAGCAGCCCCTGTGTAAATTATAGAGAATAGTAGTCCCTGTGTAAACTATGGAGAATAGCAGTCCCTGTGTATATTATAGAGAATAGCATTCCCTGTGTAAATTATAGAGAATAGCAATCCCAGTGTATATTATAGAGAATAGCAGCCCCTGTGTATATTATAGAGAATAGCAGCCCCTGGGTATATTATAGAGAATAGCAGCCCCTGGGTATATTATAACGAAGAGCAACCTCTGTGTATATTATCGAGAATAGCCGTCCCTCTGTATAATATAGAATAGCAGCCACTGTCTATATTATAGAGAATAGCAGCCCCTGTGTAAATTATAGAGAATAGCAACCGGTGTTTATATTATTGAGAATAGCATTACCTGTGTTTTTCATATAGAGAATCGCAGTCCCTGTGTAAATTATAGAGAATAGCAGTCCGTGTGTATATTATAGAGAAGAGCAGTCCCTGTGTATATTATAGAGAATAGCAATCCCTGTGTATATTATCAAGAATAGCAGCCCCTGTGCATATTATAGAGAATAGCGGTCCCTATGTATATTATAGAATAGCAGCCCCTGTGTATATTATAGAGCATAGCAGTCCCTGTCTTTATTATTGAGTTTAGCAGCCCCTGTCTATATTATAGCGAATAGCAGACACTGTGTATATTGTAGAGAATAACCTGCCCTGTGTATATTATAGAGAATAGCAGCCCATTTGCATGTTATAAAGAATTGCAGCCCCTGTGTATCTTATAGAGAATAGCAGTCCCTGTGTATATTATAGAGAATAGCAGACCATGTGTATGTTATAGAGAATAGCAGCCGCTGAGTATATTATAGAGAATAGCATTACCTGTCTGTTTCTTATCGAGCATAGCAGCCCATGTGAATATTATAGAGAATAGCAGTCCCTGTGTATATTATAATGAAGAGCAGCCTCTGTGTATATTCTAGAGAACAGCAGTCCCTTTGTTATTTATAGAGAATAGCTGTCCCAGTGTATAATATAGAGAGTAGCAGCCCCTGTGTATATTGCAGAGAATATCAGCCCCTGTGTATATTATTGAGAATAGAAGTTCCTGTGTATATTATAGAGAATAACAGCCCCTGTGTAATTTATAGAGAATAGCAGTCCCAGTGTATAGTATAGTGAATAGCAGCCCCTGTGTATATTATAGAGAACAGCTGCCGCTGTGTATATTATAGAGAATATCAGCCCCTTTGTATATTATAGAGCATAGCAGCTCCTGTCTATATTATTGAGCATTGCAGCCCCTGTCTATATGATATTGAATAGCAGACACTGTATATTATGGAGAATGGCAGCCCCTGTGTATATTGTAGAGAATAGCAGTCCCTGTGTATATTATGGAGAATAGCATTCCCTGTATAAATTATAGAGAATAGCAATCCCAGTGTATATTATAGAGAATAGCAGCCCCTGTGTATATTATAGAGAATAGCAGCCCCTGTGTATATTATACAGAATAGCAGCCCATGTTTATATTATACAGAATAACAGCCCCTGTGTAAATTATAGAGAATAGTAGTCCCTGTGTAAACTATAGAGAATAGCAGTCCCTGTGTATATTATGGAGAATAGCATTCCCTGTGTAAATTATAGAGAATAGCAATCCCAGTGTATATTATAGAGAACAGCAGTCCCTGTGTAAACTATAGAGAATAGCAGTCCGTGTGTGTATTATACAGAAGAGCAGTCCCTGTGTAAATGATAGAGAATAGCTGCCGCTGTGTATATTATAGAGAATAAAAGCCCCTGTGTATATTATAGAGAATAGCATTACCTGCCTGTTTCTAATTGAGAATAGCAGCCCCTGTGTATATTATGGAGAATAGCAGACCATGTGTATATTATAGAGAATAGCATCCCCTGTGTAATTGATAGAGAATAGCTGCCGCTGTGTATATTATAGAGAATATCAGCCCCTGTGTATATTATAGAGAATAGCAGCCCCTTTGTATGTTATAGTGAATAGCAGCCCCTGTGTATATTATAGAGAACAGCAGTCCCTGTGGATATTATAGAGAATAGCATTACCTGTCTGTTTCTTATCGAGCATAGCAGCCCATGTGAATATTATTGAGAATAGCAGTCCCTGTGTATATTATAATGAAGAGCAGCCTCTGTGTATATTATAGAGAACAGTAGTCCCAGTGTATAATATAGAGAATAGCAGTCCCTGTGTATATTATGGAGAATAGCATTCCCTGTGTAAATTATAGAGATTAGCAATCCCAGTGTATATTATAGAGAACAGCAGTCCCTGTGTAAACTATAGAGAATAGCAGTCCGTGTGTATATTATAGAGAAGAGCAGTCCCTGTGTAAATGATAGAGAATAGCTGCCGCTGTGTATATTATAGAGAATAAAAGCCCCTGTGTATATTATAGAGAATAGCATTACCTGCCTGTTTCTAATTGAGAATAGCAGCCCATGTGAATATTAAAGCGAATAGCAGTCCCTGTGTATATTATAGAGAAGAACAATCCCTGTGTATATTATAGAGAATAGCAACCCCTGTGTATATTATAGAGAATAGCAGCCCCTGTGTATATTATAGAGAATAGCAGCCGCTGCGTATATTATAGAGAATATCAGCCCCTGTGTATATTAGAGATAATAGCAGCCCCGGTGTATATTATTGAGAATTGCAAACCACGTGTATATTATAGAGAATAGCAGTCCCTGTGTATATTATAGAGAATAGCATTACCTGCCTGTTTCTAATTGAGAATAGCAGCCCATGTGAATATTAAAGAGAATAACAGTCCCTGTGTATATTATAGAGAAGAGCAATCCCTGTGTATATTATAGAGAATAGCAACCCCTGTGTGTATTATAGAAATGAGCAGCCCCTGTGTATGTTATAGAGAATAGCAGCCCCTGTGTATATTATAGAGAATAGCAGTCCCTGTGGATATTATAGAGAATAGCATTACCTGTCTGTTTCTTATCGAGCATAGCAGCCCATGTGAATATTATAGAGAATAGCAGTCCCTGTGTATATTATAATGAAGAGCAGCCTCTGTGTATATTATAGAGAACAGCAGTCCCTGTGTAATTTATAGAGAATAGCTGTCCCAGTGTATAATATAGAGAATAGCAGCCCCTGTGTTTATTGTAGAGAATATCAGCCCCTGTGTATATTATTGAGAAAAGCAGTCCCTGTGTATATTATAGAGAATAACAACCCCTGTGTAATTTATAGAGAATAGCAGTTCCAGTGTATAGTATAGTGAATAGCAGACCCTGTGTATATTATAGAGAATAGCTGCCGCTGTGTATATTATAGAGAATAACAGCCCCTGTGTATATTTTAGAGAATAGCAGCCCCTGTGTAAATTATAGAGAATAGCTGCCATTGTGTATATTATAGATAATATCAGCCCCTTTGTATATTACAGAGAATAGCAGTCCCTGTGTAAATTATGCAGAATACCAACCCCTCTGTATATTATAGTGAATAGCAGCCCCTGTGTAAACTATGGAGAATAGTAGTCCCTGTGTAAACTATGGAGAATAGCAGTCCCTGTGTATATTATAGAGAATAGCATTCCCTGTGTAAATTATAGAGAATAGCAATCCCAGTATATATTATAGAGAATAGCAGCCCCTGTGTATATTATAGAGAATAGCAGCCCCTGTGTATATTATAGAGAATAGCATTACCTGCCTGTTTCTAATTGAGAATAGCAGCCCATGTGAATATTAAAGAGAATAACAGTCCCTGTGTATATTATAGAGAAGAGCAATCCCTGTGTATATTATAGAGAATAGCAACCCCTGTGTGTATTATAGAAATGAGCAGCCCCTGTGTATGTTATAGAGAATAGCAGCCCCTGTGTATATTATAGAGAATAGCAGTCCCTGTGGATATTATAGAGAATAGCATTACCTGTCTGTTTCTTATCGAGCATAGCAGCCCATGTGAATATTATAGAGAATAGCAGTCCCTGTGTATATTATAATGAAGAGCAGCCTCTGTGTATATTATAGAGAACAGCAGTCCCTGTGTAATTTATAGAGAATAGCTGTCCCAGTGTATAATATAGAGAATAGCAGCCCCTGTGTTTATTGTAGAGAATATCAGCCCCTGTGTATATTATTGAGAAAAGCAGTCCCTGTGTATATTATAGAGAATAACAACCCCTGTGTAATTTATAGAGAATAGCAGTTCCAGTGTATAGTATAGTGAATAGCAGACCCTGTGTATATTATAGAGAATAGCTGCCGCTGTGTATATTATAGAGAATAACAGCCCCTGTGTATATTTTAGAGAATAGCAGCCCCTGTGTAAATTATAGAGAATAGCTGCCATTGTGTATATTATAGATAATATCAGCCCCTTTGTATATTACAGAGAATAGCAGTCCCTGTGTAAATTATGCAGAATACCAACCCCTCTGTATATTATAGTGAATAGCAGCCCCTGTGTAAACTATGGAGAATAGTAGTCCCTGTGTAAACTATGGAGAATAGCAGTCCCTGTGTATATTATAGAGAATAGCATTCCCTGTGTAAATTATAGAGAATAGCAATCCCAGTATATATTATAGAGAATAGCAGCCCCTGTGTATATTATAGAGAATAGCAGCCCCTGTGTATATTATAGAGAATAGCAGCCGCTGTGTATATTATAGAGAATATCAGCCCCTGTGTATATTATAGATAATAGCAGCCCCTGTGTATATTATAGAGAATATCAGCCCCTGTGTATATTATAGAGAATAGCAGCCGCTCTGTATATTATAGAGAATTGCATTACCGGCCTGTTTCTAATTGAGAATAGCAGCCCATGTGAATATTAAAGAGAATAGCAGTCCCTGTGTATATTATAGAGAAGAGCAATCCCTGTGTATATTATAGAGAAGAGCAATCCCTGTGTATATTATGGAGAATAGCAACCCCTGTGTATATTATAGAGAAGAGCAGCCCCTGTGTATGTTATAGAGAATAGCAGCCCCTGTGTATATTATAGAGAATAGCCGTCCCTGTGTATATTATGGAGAATAGCAGACCATGTGTATATTATAGAGAATAGCATCCCCTGTGTAAATTATCGAGAATAGCTGCCGCTGTGTATATTATAGAGAATAGCAGCCCCTGTGTAAATTATAGAGAATCGCAGCCCCAATGAATATTACAGAGAATAGCACCCCTGTGTATATTATAGAGAATAGCAGCCGCTGAGTATATTATAGAGAATAGCATTACCTGTCTGTTTCTTATCGAGCATAGCAGCCCATGTGAATATTATAGAGAATAGCAGTCCCTGTGTATATTATAATGAAGAGCAGCCTCTGTGTATATTCTAGAGAACAGCAGTCCCTTTGTTATTTATAGAGAGTATCAGCCCCTGTGTATATTGTAGAGAATATCAGCCCCTGTGTATATTATTGAGAATAGAAGTTCCTGTGTATATTATAGAGAATAACAGCCCCTGTGTAATTTAGAGAGAATAGCAGTCCCAGTGTATAGTATAGTGAATAGCAGCCTCTGTGTATATTATAGAGAATAGCTGCCGCTGTGTATATTATAGAGAATATCAGCCCCTTTGTATATTATAGAGCATAGCAGCTCCTGTCTATATTATTGAGCATTGCAGCCCCTGTCTATATGATATTGAATAGCAGACACTGTGTATATTATAGAGAATGGCAGCCCCTGTGTATATTGTAGAGAATAGCAGTCCCTGTGTATATTATGGAAAATAGCATTCCTTGTATAAATTATAGAGAATAGCAATCCCAGTGTATATTATAGAGATTAGCAGCCCCTGTGTATATTATAAAGAATAGCAGCCCCTGTGCATATTATACAGAATAGCAGCCCATGTTTATATTACACAGAATAACAGCCCCTGTGTAAATTATAGAGAATAGCAGTCCCTGTGAATATTATGGAGAATAGCATTCCCTGTGTAAATTATAGAGAATAGCAATCCCAGTGTATATTATAGAGAATAGCAGCCCCTGTGTATATTATAGAGAATAGCAGCCTCTGTGTATATTATAGAGAATAGCAACCCCTGTGTATATTATAGAGAATAGCTGCCCCTTGGTATATTATAGAGAATAGCAGTCCCTGTGTATATTATCGAGAATAGGATTCCCTGTGTATATTAAAGAGAATCGCAGACCCTGTGTATATTATAGAGAATAGCCTTCCCTGTGTATATTAGAGATAATAGCAGCCCCTGTGTATATTGTAGAGAATATCAGCCCCTGTGTATATTATTGAGAATTGCAAACCACGTGTATATTATAGAGAATAGCAGTCCCTGTGTATATTATAGAGAATAGCAGCCGCTGTGTATATTATAGAGAATAAAAGCCCCTGTGTATATTATAGAGAATTGCATTACCTGCCTGTTTCTAATTGAGAATAGCAGCCCATGTGAATATTAAAGAGAATAGCAGTCCCTGTGTATATTCTAGAGAAGAGCAATCCCTGTGTATATTATAGAGAATAGCAACCCCTGTGTATATTATAGAGAATAGCAGCCCCTGTGTATGTTATAGAGAATAGCAGTCCCTGTGTATATTATAGAGAATAGCAGTCCCTGTGTATATTATGGAGAATAGCAGACCATGTGTATATTATAGAGAATAGCATCCCCTGTGTAAATTATCGAGCATAGCTGCCGCTGTGTATATTGTAGAGAATATCAGCCCCTGTGTATATTATAGAGAATAGCAGCACCTTTGTATGTTATAGTGAATAGCAGCCCCTGTGTATATTATAGAGAACAGCAGTCCCTGTGGATATTATAGAGAATAGCATTACCTGTCTGTTTCTTATCGAGCATAGCAGCCCATGTGAATATTATTGAGAATAGCAGTCCCTGTGTATATTATAATGAAGAGCAGCCTCTGTGTATATTATAGAGAACAGCAGTCCTTGTGTAATTTATAGAGAATAGCTGTCCCAGTGTATAATATAGAGAATAGCAGCCCCTGTGTTTATTGTAGAGAATATCAGCCCCTGTGTATATTATTGAGAAAAGCAGTCCCTGTGTATATTATAGAGAATAACAGCCCCTGTGTAATTTATAGAGAATAGCAGTCCCAGTGTATAGTATAGTGAATAGCAGACCCTGTGTATATTATAGAGAATAGCTGCCGCTGTGTATATTATAGAGAATATCAACCCCTTTGTATATTATAGAGAATAGCAGTCCCTGTGTAAATTATAGAGAATACCAACCCCTGTGTATATTATAGTGAATAGCAGCCCCTGTGTAAATTATAGAGAATAGTAGTCCCTGTGTAAACTATGGAGAATAGCAGTCCCTGTGTATATTATAGAGAATAGCATTCCCTGTGTAAATTATAGAGAATAGCAATCCCAGTGTATATTATAGAGAATAGCAGCCCCTGTGTATATTATAGAGAATAGCAGCCCCTGGGTATATTATAGAGAATAGCAGCCCCTGGGTATATTATAACGAAGAGCAGCCTCTGTGTATATTATCGAGAATAGCCGTCCCTCTGTATAATATAGAATAGCAGCCACTGTCTGTATTATAGAGAATAGCAGCCCCTGTGTAAATTATAGAGAATAGCAACCGGTGTTTATATTATTGAGAATAGCATTACCTGTGTTTTTCATATAGAGAATCGCAGTCCCTGTGTAAATTATAGAGAATAGCAGTCCGTGTGTATATTATAGAGAAGAGCAGTCCCTGTGTATATTATAGAGAATAGCAATCCCTGTGTATATTATCAAGAATAGCAGCCCCTGTGCATATTATAGAGAATAGCGGTCCCTATGTATATTATAGAATAGCAGCCCCTGTGTATATTATAGAGCATAGCAGTCCCTGTCTTTATTATTGAGTTTAGCAGCCCCTGTCTATATTATAGCGAATAGCAGACACTGTGTATATTGTAGAGAATAACCTGCCCTGTGTATATTATAGAGAATAGCAGCCCATTTGCATGTTATAAAGAATTGCAGCCCCTGTGTATCTTATAGAGAATAGCAGTCCCTGTGTATATTATAGAGAATAGCAGACCATGTGTATGTTACAGAGAATAGCAGCCGCTGAGTATATTATAGAGAATAGCATTACCTGTCTGTTTCTTATCGAGCATAGCAGCCCATGTGAATATTATAGAGAATAGCAGTCCCTGTGTATATTATAATGAAGAGCAGCCTCTGTGTATATTCTAGAGAACAGCAGTCCCTTTGTTATTTATAGAGAATAGCTGTCCCAGTGTATAATATAGAGAGTAGCAGCCCCTGTGTATATTGCAGAGAATATCAGCCCCTGTGTATATTATTGAGAATAGAAGTTCCTGTGTATATTATAGAGAATAACAGCCCCTGTGTAATTTATAGAGAATAGCAGTCCCAGTGTATAGTATAGTGAATAGCAGCCCCTGTGTATATTATAGAGAACAGCTGCCGCTGTGTATATTATAGAGAATATCAGCCCCTTTGTATATTATAGAGCATAGCAGCTCCTGTCTATATTATTGAGCATTGCAGCCCCTGTCTATATGATATTGAATAGCAGACACTGTATATTATAGAGAATGGCAGCCCCTGTGTATATTGTAGAGAATAGCAGTCCCTGTGTATATTATGGAGAATAGCATTCCCTGTATAAATTATAGAGAATAGCAATCCCAGTGTATATTATAGAGAATAGCAGCCCCTGTGTATATTATAGAGAATAGCAGCCCCTGTGTATATTATACAGAATAGCAGCCGATGTTTATATTATACAGAATAACAGCCCCTGTGTAAATTATAGAGAATAGTAGTCCCTGTGTAAACTATAGAGAATAGCAGTCCCTGTGTATATTATGGAGAATAGCATTCCCTGTGTAAATTATAGAGAATAGCAATCCCAGTGTATATTATAGAGAACAGCAGTCCCTGTGTAAACTATAGAGAATAGCAGTCCGTGTGTGTATTATACAGAAGAGCAGTCCCTGTGTAAATGATAGAGAATAGCTGCCGCTGTGTATATTATAGAGAATAAAAGCCCCTGTGTATATTATAGAGAATAGCATTACCTGCCTGTTTCTAATTGAGAATAGCAGCCCCTGTGTATATTATGGAGAATAGCAGACCATGTGTATATTATAGAGAATAGCATCCCCTGTGTAATTGATAGAGAATAGCTGCCGCTGTGTATATTATAGAGAATATCAGCCCCTGTGTATATTATAGAGAATAGCAGCCCCTTTGTATGTTATAGTGAATAGCAGCCCCTGTGTATATTATAGAGAATAGCATTACCTGTCTGTTTCTTATCGAGCATAGCAGCCCATGTGAATATTATTGAGAATAGCAGTCCCTGTGTATATTATAATGAAGAGCAGCCTCTGTGTATATTATAGAGAACAGTAGTCCCAGTGTATAATATAGAGAATAGCAGTCCCTGTGTATATTATGGAGAATAGCATTCCCTGTGTAAATTATAGAGATTAGCAATCCCAGTGTATATTATAGAGAACAGCAGTCCCTGTGTAAACTATAGAGAATAGCAGTCCGTGTGTATATTATAGAGAAGAGCAGTCCCTGTGTAAATGATAGAGAATAGCTGCCGCTGTGTATATTATAGAGAATAAAAGCCCCTGTGTATATTATAGAGAATAGCATTACCTGCCTGTTTCTAATTGAGAATAGCAGCCCATGTGAATATTAAAGCGAATAGCAGTCCCTGTGTATATTATAGAGAAGAACAATCCCTGTGTATATTATAGAGAATAGCAACCCCTGTGTATATTATAGAGAATAGCAGCCCCTGTGTATATTATAGAGAATAGCAGCCGCTGCGTATATTATAGAGAATATCAGCCCCTGTGTATATTAGAGATAATAGCAGCCCCGGTGTATATTATTGAGAATTGCAAACCACGTGTATATTATAGAGAATAGCAGTCCCTGTGTATATTATAGAGAATAGCAGCCGCTGTGTATATTATAGAGAATAAAAGCCCCTGTGTATATTATAGAGAATTGCATTACCTGCCTGTTTCTAATTGAGAATAGCAGCCCATGTGAATATTAAAGAGAATAGCAGTCCCTGTGTATATTCTAGAGAAGAGCAATCCCTGTGTATATTATAGAGAATAGCAACCCCTGTGTATATTATAGAGAATAGCAGCCCCTGTGTATGTTATAGAGAATAGCAGTCCCTGTGTATATTATAGAGAATAGCAGTCCCTGTGTATATTATGGAGAATAGCAGACCATGTGTATATTATAGAGAATAGCATCCCCTGTGTAAATTATCGAGCATAGCTGCCGCTGTGTATATTGTAGAGAATATCAGCCCCTGTGTATATTATAGAGAATAGCAGCACCTTTGTATGTTATAGTGAATAGCAGCCCCTGTGTATATTATAGAGAACAGCAGTCCCTGTGGATATTATAGAGAATAGCATTACCTGTCTGTTTCTTATCGAGCATAGCAGCCCATGTGAATATTATTGAGAATAGCAGTCCCTGTGTATATTATAATGAAGAGCAGCCTCTGTGTATATTATAGAGAACAGCAGTCCTTGTGTAATTTATAGAGAATAGCTGTCCCAGTGTATAATATAGAGAATAGCAGCCCCTGTGTTTATTGTAGAGAATATCAGCCCCTGTGTATATTATTGAGAAAAGCAGTCCCTGTGTATATTATAGAGAATAACAGCCCCTGTGTAATTTATAGAGAATAGCAGTCCCAGTGTATAGTATAGTGAATAGCAGACCCTGTGTATATTATAGAGAATAGCTGCCGCTGTGTATATTATAGAGAATATCAACCCCTTTGTATATTATAGAGAATAGCAGTCCCTGTGTAAATTATAGAGAATACCAACCCCTGTGTATATTATAGTGAATAGCAGCCCCTGTGTAAATTATAGAGAATAGTAGTCCCTGTGTAAACTATGGAGAATAGCAGTCCCTGTGTATATTATAGAGAATAGCATTCCCTGTGTAAATTATAGAGAATAGCAATCCCAGTGTATATTATAGAGAATAGCAGCCCCTGTGTATATTATAGAGAATAGCAGCCCCTGGGTATATTATAGAGAATAGCAGCCCCTGGGTATATTATAACGAAGAGCAGCCTCTGTGTATATTATCGAGAATAGCCGTCCCTCTGTATAATATAGAATAGCAGCCACTGTCTGTATTATAGAGAATAGCAGCCCCTGTGTAAATTATAGAGAATAGCAACCGGTGTTTATATTATTGAGAATAGCATTACCTGTGTTTTTCATATAGAGAATCGCAGTCCCTGTGTAAATTATAGAGAATAGCAGTCCGTGTGTATATTATAGAGAAGAGCAGTCCCTGTGTATATTATAGAGAATAGCAATCCCTGTGTATATTATCAAGAATAGCAGCCCCTGTGCATATTATAGAGAATAGCGGTCCCTATGTATATTATAGAATAGCAGCCCCTGTGTATATTATAGAGCATAGCAGTCCCTGTCTTTATTATTGAGTTTAGCAGCCCCTGTCTATATTATAGCGAATAGCAGACACTGTGTATATTGTAGAGAATAACCTGCCCTGTGTATATTATAGAGAATAGCAGCCCATTTGCATGTTATAAAGAATTGCAGCCCCTGTGTATCTTATAGAGAATAGCAGTCCCTGTGTATATTATAGAGAATAGCAGACCATGTGTATGTTACAGAGAATAGCAGCCGCTGAGTATATTATAGAGAATAGCATTACCTGTCTGTTTCTTATCGAGCATAGCAGCCCATGTGAATATTATAGAGAATAGCAGTCCCTGTGTATATTATAATGAAGAGCAGCCTCTGTGTATATTCTAGAGAACAGCAGTCCCTTTGTTATTTATAGAGAATAGCTGTCCCAGTGTATAATATAGAGAGTAGCAGCCCCTGTGTATATTGCAGAGAATATCAGCCCCTGTGTATATTATTGAGAATAGAAGTTCCTGTGTATATTATAGAGAATAACAGCCCCTGTGTAATTTATAGAGAATAGCAGTCCCAGTGTATAGTATAGTGAATAGCAGCCCCTGTGTATATTATAGAGAACAGCTGCCGCTGTGTATATTATAGAGAATATCAGCCCCTTTGTATATTATAGAGCATAGCAGCTCCTGTCTATATTATTGAGCATTGCAGCCCCTGTCTATATGATATTGAATAGCAGACACTGAATATTATAGAGAATGGCAGCCCCTGTGTATATTGTAGAGAATAGCAGTCCCTGTGTATATTATGGAGAATAGCATTCCCTGTATAAATTATAGAGAATAGCAATCCCAGTGTATATTATAGAGAATAGCAGCCCCTGTGTATATTATAGAGAATAGCAGCCCCTGTGTATATTATACAGAATAGCAGCCGATGTTTATATTATACAGAATAACAGCCCCTGTGTAAATTATAGAGAATAGTAGTCCCTGTGTAAACTATAGAGAATAGCAGTCCCTGTGTATATTATGGAGAATAGCATTCCCTGTGTAAATTATAGAGAATAGCAATCCCAGTGTATAGTATAGAGAACAGCAGTCCCTGTGTAAACTATAGAGAATAGCAGTCCGTGTGTGTATTATACAGAAGAGCAGTCCCTGTGTAAATGATAGAGAATAGCTGCCGCTGTGTATATTATAGAGAATAAAAGCCCCTGTGTATATTATAGAGAATAGCATTACCTGCCTGTTTCTAATTGAGAATAGCAGCCCCTGTGTATATTATGGAGAATAGCAGACCATGTGTATATTATAGAGAATAGCATCCCCTGTGTAATTGATAGAGAATAGCTGCCGCTGTGTATATTATAGAGAATATCAGCCCCTGTGTATATTATAGAGAATAGCAGCCCCTTTGTATGTTATAGTGAATAGCAGCCCCTGTGTATATTATAGAGAATAGCATTACCTGTCTGTTTCTTATCGAGCATAGCAGCCCATGTGAATATTATTGAGAATAGCAGTCCCTGTGTATATTATAATGAAGAGCAGCCTCTGTGTATATTATAGAGAACAGTAGTCCCAGTGTATAATATAGAGAATAGCAGTCCCTGTGTATATTATGGAGAATAGCATTCCCTGTGTAAATTATAGAGATTAGCAATCCCAGTGTATATTATAGAGAACAGCAGTCCCTGTGTAAACTATAGAGAATAGCAGTCCGTGTGTATATTATAGAGAAGAGCAGTCCCTGTGTAAATGATAGAGAATAGCTGCCGCTGTGTATATTATAGAGAATAAAAGCCCCTGTGTATATTATAGAGAATAGCATTACCTGCCTGTTTCTAATTGAGAATAGCAGCCCATGTGAATATTAAAGCGAATAGCAGTCCCTGTGTATATTATAGAGAAGAACAATCCCTGTGTATATTATAGAGAATAGCAACCCCTGTGTATATTATAGAGAATAGCAGCCCCTGTGTATATTATAGAGAATAGCAGCCGCTGCGTATATTATAGAGAATATCAGCCCCTGTGTATATTAGAGATAATAGCAGCCCCGGTGTATATTATTGAGAATTGCAAACCACGTGTATATTATAGAGAATAGCAGTCCCTGTGTATATTATAGAGAATAGCAGCCGCTGTGTATATTATAGAGAATAAAAGCCCCTGTGTATATTATAGAGAATTGCATTACCTGCCTGTTTCTAATTGAGAATAGCAGCCCATGTGAATATTAAAGAGAATAGCAGTCCCTGTGTATATTCTAGAGAAGAGCAATCCCTGTGTATATTATAGAGAATAGCAACCCCTGTGTATATTATAGAGAATAGCAGCCCCTGTGTATGTTATAGAGAATAGCAGTCCCTGTGTATATTATAGAGAATAGCAGTCCCTGTGTATATTATGGAGAATAGCAGACCATGTGTATATTATAGAGAATAGCATCCCCTGTGTAAATTATCGAGCATAGCTGCCGCTGTGTATATTGTAGAGAATATCAGCCCCTGTGTATATTATAGAGAATAGCAGCACCTTTGTATGTTATAGTGAATAGCAGCCCCTGTGTATATTATAGAGAACAGCAGTCCCTGTGGATATTATAGAGAATAGCATTACCTGTCTGTTTCTTATCGAGCATAGCAGCCCATGTGAATATTATTGAGAATAGCAGTCCCTGTGTATATTATAATGAAGAGCAGCCTCTGTGTATATTATAGAGAACAGCAGTCCTTGTGTAATTTATAGAGAATAGCTGTCCCAGTGTATAATATAGAGAATAGCAGCCCCTGTGTTTATTGTAGAGAATATCAGCCCCTGTGTATATTATTGAGAAAAGCAGTCCCTGTGTATATTATAGAGAATAACAGCCCCTGTGTAATTTATAGAGAATAGCAGTCCCAGTGTATAGTATAGTGAATAGCAGACCCTGTGTATATTATAGAGAATAGCTGCCGCTGTGTATATTATAGAGAATATCAACCCCTTTGTATATTATAGAGAATAGCAGTCCCTGTGTAAATTATAGAGAATACCAACCCCTGTGTATATTATAGTGAATAGCAGCCCCTGTGTAAATTATAGAGAATAGTAGTCCCTGTGTAAACTATGGAGAATAGCAGTCCCTGTGTATATTATAGAGAATAGCATTCCCTGTGTAAATTATAGAGAATAGCAATCCCAGTGTATATTATAGAGAATAGCAGCCCCTGTGTATATTATAGAGAATAGCAGCCCCTGGGTATATTATAGAGAATAGCAGCCCCTGGGTATATTATAACGAAGAGCAGCCTCTGTGTATATTATCGAGAATAGCCGTCCCTCTGTATAATATAGAATAGCAGCCACTGTCTGTATTATAGAGAATAGCAGCCCCTGTGTAAATTATAGAGAATAGCAACCGGTGTTTATATTATTGAGAATAGCATTACCTGTGTTTTTCATATAGAGAATCGCAGTCCCTGTGTAAATTATAGAGAATAGCAGTCCGTGTGTATATTATAGAGAAGAGCAGTCCCTGTGTATATTATAGAGAATAGCAATCCCTGTGTATATTATCAAGAATAGCAGCCCCTGTGCATATTATAGAGAATAGCGGTCCCTATGTATATTATAGAATAGCAGCCCCTGTGTATATTATAGAGCATAGCAGTCCCTGTCTTTATTATTGAGTTTAGCAGCCCCTGTCTATATTATAGCGAATAGCAGACACTGTGTATATTGTAGAGAATAACCTGCCCTGTGTATATTATAGAGAATAGCAGCCCATTTGCATGTTATAAAGAATTGCAGCCCCTGTGTATCTTATAGAGAATAGCAGTCCCTGTGTATATTATAGAGAATAGCAGACCATGTGTATGTTACAGAGAATAGCAGCCGCTGAGTATATTATAGAGAATAGCATTACCTGTCTGTTTCTTATCGAGCATAGCAGCCCATGTGAATATTATAGAGAATAGCAGTCCCTGTGTATATTATAATGAAGAGCAGCCTCTGTGTATATTCTAGAGAACAGCAGTCCCTTTGTTATTTATAGAGAATAGCTGTCCCAGTGTATAATATAGAGAGTAGCAGCCCCTGTGTATATTGCAGAGAATATCAGCCCCTGTGTATATTATTGAGAATAGAAGTTCCTGTGTATATTATAGAGAATAACAGCCCCTGTGTAATTTATAGAGAATAGCAGTCCCAGTGTATAGTATAGTGAATAGCAGCCCCTGTGTATATTATAGAGAACAGCTGCCGCTGTGTATATTATAGAGAATATCAGCCCCTTTGTATATTATAGAGCATAGCAGCTCCTGTCTATATTATTGAGCATTGCAGCCCCTGTCTATATGATATTGAATAGCAGACACTGTATATTATAGAGAATGGCAGCCCCTGTGTATATTGTAGAGAATAGCAGTCCCTGTGTATATTATGGAGAATAGCATTCCCTGTATAAATTATAGAGAATAGCAATCCCCAGTGTATATTATAGAGAATAGCAGCCCCTGTGTATATTATAGAGAATAGCAGCCCCTGTGTATATTATACAGAATAGCAGCCGATGTTTATATTATACAGAATAACAGCCCCTGTGTAAATTATAGAGAATAGTAGTCCCTGTGTAAACTATAGAGAATAGCAGTCCCTGTGTATATTATGGAGAATAGCATCCCTGTGTAAATTATAGAGAATAGCAATCCCAGTGTATATTATAGAGAACAGCAGTCCCTGTGTAAACTATAGAGAATAGCAGTCCGTGTGTGTATTATACAGAAGAGCAGTCCCTGTGTAAATGATAGAGAATAGCTGCCGCTGTGTATATTATAGAGAATAAAAGCCCCTGTGTATATTATAGAGAATAGCATACCTGCCTGTTTCTAATTGAGAATAGCAGCCCCTGTGTATATTATGGAGAATAGCAGACCATGTGTATATTATAGAGAATAGCATCCCCTGTGTAATTGATAGAGAATAGCTGCCGCTGTGTATATTATAGAGAATATCAGCCCCTGTGTATATTATAGAGAATAGCAGCCCCTTTGTATGTTATAGTGAATAGCAGCCCCTGTGTATATTATAGAGAATAGCATTACCTGTCTGTTTCTTATCGAGCATAGCAGCCCATGTGAATATTATTGAGAATAGCAGTCCCTGTGTATATTATAATGACGAGCAGCCTCTGTGTATATTATAGAGAACAGTAGTCCCAGTGTATAATATAGAGAATAGCAGTCCCTGTGTATATTATGGAGAATAGCATTCCCTGTGTAAATTATAGAGATTAGCAATCCCAGTGTATATTATAGAGAACAGCAGTCCCTGTGTAAACTATAGAGAATAGCAGTCCGTGTGTATATTATAGAGAAGAGCAGTCCCTGTGTAAATGATAGAGAATAGCTGCCGCTGTGTATATTATAGAGAATAAAAGCCCCTGTGTATATTATAGAGAATAGCATTACCTGCCTGTTTCTAATTGAGAATAGCAGCCCATGTGAATATTAAAGCGAATAGCAGTCCCTGTGTATATTATAGAGAAGAACAATCCCTGTGTATATTATAGAGAATAGCAACCCCTGTGTATATTATAGAGAATAGCAGCCCCTGTGTATATTATAGAGAATAGCAGCCGCTGCGTATATTATAGAGAATATCAGCCCCTGTGTATATTAGAGATAATAGCAGCCCCGGTGTATATTATTGAGAATTGCAAACCACGTGTATATTATAGAGAATAGCAGTCCCTGTGTATATTATAGAGAATAGCAGCCGCTGTGTATATTATAGAGAATAAAAGCCCCTGTGTATATTATAGAGAATAGCATTACCTGCCTGTTTCTAATTGAGAATAGCAGCCCATGTGAATATTAAAGAGAATAACAGTCCCTGTGTATATTATAGAGAAGAGCAATCCCTGTGTATATTATAGAGAATAGCAACCCCTGTGTGTATTATAGAGAAGAGCAGCCCCTGTGTATGTTATAGAGAATAGCAGCCCCTGTGTATATTATAGAGAATAGCAGTCCCTGTGGATATTATGGAGAATAGCAGACCATGTGTAAATGATAGAGAATAGCTGCCGCTGTGTATGTTATAGAGAATATCAGCCCCTGTGTATATTATAGAGAATAGCAGTCCCTTTGTATGTTATAGTGAATAGCAGCCCCTGTGTATATTATAGAGAACAGCAGTCCCTGTGGATATTATAGAGAATAGCATTACCTGTCTGTTTCTTATCGAGCATAGCAGCCCATGTGAATATTATAGAGAATAGCAGTCCCTGTGTATATTATAATGAAGAGCAGCCTCTGTGTATATTATAGAGAACAGCAGTCCCTGTGTAATTTATAGAGAATAGCTGTCCCAGTGTATAATATAGAGAATAGCAGCCCCTGTGTTTATTGTAGAGAATATCAGCCCCTGTGTATATTATTGAGAAAAGCAGTCCCTGTGTATATTATAGAGAATAACAACCCCTGTGTAATTTATAGAGAATAGCAGTTCCAGTGTATAGTATAGTGAATAGCAGACCCTGTGTATATTATAGAGAATAGCTGCCGCTGTGTATATTATAGAGAATAACAGCCCCTGTGTATATTTTAGAGAATAGCAGCCCCTGTGTAAATTATAGAGAATAGCTGCCATTGTGTATATTATAGATAATATCAGCCCCTTTGTATATTATAGAGAATAGCAGTCCCTGTGTAAATTATACAGAATACCAACCCCTCTGTATATTATAGTGAATAGCAGCCCCTGTGTAAACTATGGAGAATAGTAGTCCCTGTGTAAACTATGGAGAATAGCAGTCCCTGTGTATATTATAGAGAATAGCAGCCGCTGTGTATATTATAGAGAATAGCATTACCTGCCTGTTTCTAATTGAGAATAGCAGCCCATGTGAATATTAAAGAGAATAGCAGTCCCTGTGTATATTATAGAGAAGAGCAATCCCTGTGTATATTATAGAGAAGAGCAATCCCTGTGTATATTATGGAGAATAGCAACCCCTGTGTATATTATAGAGAAGAGCAGCCCCTGTGTATGTTATAGAGAATAGCAGCCCCTGTGTATATTATGGAGAATAGCCGTCCCTGTGTATATTATGGAGAATAGCAGACCATGTGTATATTATAGAGAATAGCATCCCCTGTGTAAATTATCGAGAATAGCTGCCGCTGTGTATATTATTGAGAATAGCAGCCCCTGTGTAAATTATAGAGAATCGCAGCCCCAATGAATATTACAGAGAATAGCACCCCTGTGTATATTATAGAGAATAGCAGCCGCTGTGTATATTATAGGGAATAACAGCCCCTGTGTATATTTTATAGAAAAGCAGCCCCTTTGTAAATTATAGAGAATAGCTGCCGCTGTGTATATTATAGAGAATAGCAGTCCCTGTGTAAACTATAGAGAATAGCAGTCCCTGTGTATATTATGGAGAATAGCATTCCCTGTGTAAATTATAGAGAATAGCAATCCCAGTGTATATTATAGAGAATAGCAGCCCCTGTGTATATTATACAGAATAGCAGCCCCTGTGTATATTATACAGAATAGCAGCCCATGTTTATATTATACAGAATAACAGCCCCTGTGTAAATTATAGAGAATAGTAGTCCCTGTGTAAACTATAGAGAATAGCAGTCCCTGTGTATATTATGGAGAATAGCATTCCCTGTGTAAATTATAGAGAATAGCAATCCCAGTGTATATTATAGAGAATAGCAGCCCCTGTGTATATTATAGAGAATAGCAACCCCTGGGTATATTATAGAGAATAGCTGCCCCTGGGTATATTATAGAGAATAGCAGTCCCTGTGTATATTATGGAGAATTGCATTCCCTGTGTAAATTATAGAGAATAGCAATCCCAGTGTATATTATAGAGAACAGCATTCCCTGTGTAAACTATAGAGAATAGCAGTCCGTGTGTATATTATAGAGAAGAGCAGTCCCTGTATATATTATAGAGAATAGCAGTCCCTGTGTATATTATAGAGAAGAGCAATCCCTGTGTATATTATAGAGAAGAGCAATCCCTGTGTATATTATGGAGAATAGCAACCCCTGTGTATATTATAGAGAAGAGCAGCCCCTGTGTATGTTATAGAGAATAGCAGCCCCTGTGTATATTATGGAGAATAGCCGTCCCTGTGTATATTATGGAGAATAGCAGACCATGTGTATATTATAGAGAATAGCATCCCCTGTGTAAATTATCGAGAATAGCTGCCGCTGTGTATATTATTGAGAATAGCAGCCCCTGTGTAAATTATAGAGAATCGCAGCCCCAATGAATATTACAGAGAATAGCACCCCTGTGTATATTATAGAGAATAGCAGCCGCTGTGTATATTATAGGGAATAACAGCCCCTGTGTATATTTTATAGAAAAGCAGCCCCTTTGTAAATTATAGAGAATAGCTGCCGCTGTGTATATTATAGAGAATAGCAGTCCCTGTGTAAACTATAGAGAATAGCAGTCCCTGTGTATATTATGGAGAATAGCATTCCCTGTGTAAATTATAGAGAATAGCAATCCCAGTGTATATTATAGAGAATAGCAGCCCCTGTGTATATTATAGAGAATAGCAGCCCCTGTGTATATTATACAGAATAGCAGCCCATGTTTATATTATACAGAATAACAGCCCCTGTGTAAATTATAGAGAATAGTAGTCCCTGTGTAAACTATAGAGAATAGCAGTCCCTGTGTATATTATGGAGAATAGCATTCCCTGTGTAAATTATAGAGAATAGCAATCCCAGTGTATATTATAGAGAATAGCAGCCCCTGTGTATATTATAGAGAATAGCAACCCCTGGGTATATTATAGAGAATAGCTGCCCCTGGGTATATTATAGAGAATAGCAGTCCCTGTGTATATTATGGAGAATTGCATTCCCTGTGTAAATTATAGAGAATAGCAATCCCAGTGTATATTATAGAGAACAGCATTCCCTGTGTAAACTATAGAGAATAGCAGTCCGTGTGTATATTATAGAGAAGAGCAGTCCCTGTATATATTATAGAGAATAGCAATCCCTGTGTATATTATCGAGAATAGCAGCCCCTGTGCATATTATAGAGAATAGCGGTCCCTATGTATATTATAGAATAGCAGACCCTGTGTATGTTATAGAGAATAGCAGCCCCTGTGTATATTATGGAGAATAGCCGTCCCTGTGTATATTATGGAGAATAGCAGACCATGTGTATATTATAGAGAATAGCATCCCCTGTGTAAATTATCGAGAATAGCTGCCGCTGTGTATATTATTGAGAATAGCAGCCCCTGTGTAAATTATAGAGAATCGCAGCCCCAATGAATATTACAGAGAATAGCACACCTGTGTATATTATAGAGAATAGCAGCCGCTGTGTATATTATAGGGAATAACAGCCCCTGTGTATATTTTATAGAGAAGCAGCCCCTTTGTAAATTATAGAGAATAGCTGCCGCTGTGTATATTATAGAGAATAGCAGTCCCTGTGTAAACTATAGAGAATAGCAGTCCCTGTGTATATTATGGAGAATAGCATTCCCTGTGTAAATTATAGAGAATAGCAATCCCAGTGTATATTATAGAGAATAGCAGCCCCTGTGTATATTATAGAGAATAGCAGCCCCTGTGTATATTATACAGAATAGCAGCCGATGTTTATATTATACAGAATAACAGCCCCTGTGTAAATTATAGAGAATAGTAGTCCCTGTGTAAACTATAGAGATTAGCAGTCCCTGTGTATATTATGGAGAATAGCATTCCCTGTGTAAATTATAGAGAATAGCAATCCCAGTGTATATTATAGAGAATAGCAGCCCCTGTGTATATTATAGAGAATAGCAACCCCTGGGTATATTATAGAGAATAGCTGCCCCTGGGTATATTATAGAGAATAGCAGTCCCTGTGTATATTATGGAGAATTGCATTCCCTGTGTAAATTATAGAGAATAGCAATCCCAGTGTATATTATAGAGAACAGCATTCCCTGTGTAAACTATAGAGAATAGCAGTCCGTGTGTATATTATAGAGAAGAGCAGTCCCTGTATATATTATAGAGAATAGCAATCCCTGTGTATATTATCGAGAATAGCAGCCCCTGTGCATATTATAGAGAATAGCGGTCCCTATGTATATTATAGAATAGCAGCCCCTGTGTATATTATAGAGAATAGAAGCCCTTGTGTATTTTATAGAGCATAGCAGTCCCTGTGTATATTATAGAGAAGAGCTGTCCCTGTGTATAGTGTAGAGTTTAGCATCCCCTGTGTATATGATAGAGAATAGCAGCCCCTATGTATATTATAGAGAATAGCAGTCCCTGTGTATGTTATAGAGAATAGAAGCCCTTGTGTATATTATAGAGCATAGCAGTCCCTGTGTATATTATAGAGAATAGAAGCCCTTGTGTATATTATAGAGAATCGCAGCCCCTGTGTATATTATAATGAAGAGCAGCCTCTGTGTATATTATTGAGAACAGCAGTCCCTGTGTTATTTATAGAGAATAGCTGTCCACGTGTATAATATAGAGAATAGCAGCCCTTGTGAATATTGTAGAGAATATCAGCCCCTGTGTATATTATTGAGAATATCAGTCCCTGTGTATATTATAGAGAATAACAGCCCCTGTGTAATTTATAGAGAATAGCAGTCCCAGTGTATAGTATAGTGATTAGCAGCCCCTGTGTATATTATAGAGAATAGCTGCCGCTGTGTATATTATAGAGAATATCAGCCCCTGTGTATATTATTGAGCATAGCAGCCCCTGTGTATATTATAGAGAATAGCAGCCGCTGTGTATATTATAGAGAATAGCAGCCCCTGTGTATATTATAGAGAATAGGAACCCTTGTGTATATTATAGAGAATAGCAATCCCTGTGTATATTACAGAAAATAGCAGCCGCTGTGTATATTATAGAGAATAAAAGCCCCTGTGTATATTATAGAGAATAGCCTTACCTGTGTAAATTATAGAGAATAGCTTCCGCTGTGTATATTATACAGAATATCAGCCCCTGTGTATATTTTAGAGAATAGCAGCCCCTGTGTATGTTATAGAGAATAGCAGCCCCTGTGTATATTATTGAGAATAGCAGACCATGTGTATATTATAGAGAATAGAATCCCCTGTGTAAATTATAGAGAATAGCATCCCCTGTGTAAATTATAGAGAATAGCTGCTGCTGTGTATATTATAGAGAATAGCAGCCCCTGTGTATGTTATAAATAAAAGCAGCCTCTGTGTATATTGTAGAGAATAGCAGTCCCTGTGTATATTATAGAGATTGGCCGACCATGTGTATATTATAGTGAATAGCAGCCGCTGTGGATATTATAAAGAATAGCATTACCTGTCTGTTTCTTATCGAGCATAGCAGCCCATGTGAATATTATAGAGAATAGCAGTCCCTGTGTATATTATAATGAAGAGCAGCCTCTGTGTATATTATAGAGAACAGCAGTCCCTGTGTAATTTATAGAGAATAGCTGTCCCAGTGTATAATATAGGGAATAGCAGCCCCTGTGTTTATTGTAGAGAATATCAGCCCCTGTGTATATTATAGAGAATAGCTGCCGCTGTGTATCTTATAGAGAATATCAGCCCCTTTGTATATTATTGAGCATAGCAGCTCCAGTCTATATTATTGAGCATTGCAGCCCCTGTCTATATGATATTGAATAGCAGACACTGTGTATATTATAGAGAATGGCAGCCCCTGTGTATATTGTAGAGAATAGCAGTCCCTGTGGAGATTATGGAGAATAGCATTCCCTGTATAAATTATAGAGAATAGCAATCCCAGTGTATATTATAGAGAATAGCAGCCCCTGTGTATATTATAGAGAATAGCAGCCCCTGTGTATATTATACAGAATAGCAGCCCATGTTTATATTATACAGAATAACAGCCCCTGTGTAAATTATAGAGAATAGTAGTCCCTGTGTAAACTATAGAGAATAGCAGTCCCTGTGTATATTATGGAGAATAGCATTCCCTGTGTAAATTATAGAGAATAGCAATCCCAGTGTATATTATAGAGAACAGCAGTGCCTGTGTAAACTATAGAGAATAGCAGTCCGTGTGTATATTATAGAGAAGAGCAGTCCCTGTGTAAATGATAGAGAATAGCTGCCGCTGTGTATATTATAGAGAATAAAAGCCCCTGTGTATATTATAGAGAATAGCATTACCTGCCTGTTTCTAATTGAGAATAGCAGCCCATGTGAATATTAAAGAGAATAGCAACCCCTGTGTATATTATAGAGAAGAGCAGCCCCTGTGTATGTTATAGAGAATAGCTGCCGCTGTGTATATTATAGAGAATATCAGCCCCTGTGTATATTATAGAGAATAGCAGTCCCTTTGTATGTTATAGTGAATAGCAGCCCCTGTGGATATTATAAAGAATAGCATTACCTGTCTGTTTCTTATCGAGCATAGCAGCCCATGTGAATATTATAGAGAATAGCAGTCCCTGTGTATATTATAATGAAGAGCAGCCTCTGTGTATATTACAGAGAACTGCAGTCCCTGTGTAATTTATAGAGAATAGCTGTTCCAGTGTATAATATCGAGAATAGCAGCCCCTGTGTATATTGTAGAGAATATCAGCCCCTGTCTGTATTATTGAGAATATCAGTCCCTGTGTATATTATAGAGAATAACCGCCCCAGTGTAATTTATAGAGAATAGCAGTCCCAGTGTATAGTATAGTGAATAGCAGCCCCTTTGTATATTATAGAGAATAGCAGCCCCTGTGTATATTATAGACAATAGCAGCCGCTGTGTATATTACAGAGATTAGCAGACCCTGTGTACATTATCGAGAATGGTAGCCGCTGTGTATGTTATAGACAATAGCATTACCTTTGCGTTTCTTATAGAGAATAGCAGCCCCCGTGTATATTATAGAGAATAGTAGACCCTGTGTATATTATAGAGAATAGCAGCCGCTGTGTATATTATAGAGAATAGCAGCCGCTGTGTATATTATAGAGAATAGCAGCCGCTGTGTATATTATAGAGAATAGCAGCCCCTGTGTATATTATAGAGAATAGCAACCCTTGTGTATATTATAGAGAATAGCAGCCCCAGGGTATATTATAATGAAGAGCAGCCTCTGTGTATATTATAGAGAATAGCAATCCCTGTGTATATTATAGAAAATAGCAGCCGCTGTGTATATTATAGAGAATAAAAACCCCTGTGTATATTGTAGAGAATAGCATTACCTGCCTGTTTCTAATTGAGAATAGCAGCCCACGTGAATATTAAAGAGAATAGCAGTCCCTGTGTATATTATAGAGAAGAGCAATCCCTGTGTATATTAGAGAGAATAACAACCCATGTTTATATTATAGAGAATAGCAGCCCTTGTGTATATTTTAGAGAATAGCAGCCGCTGTGTATATTATAGAGAATAGCATTACCTGTCTGTTTCTTATTGAGAATAGCAGCCCAAGTGAATATTATAGAGAATAGCAGTCCCTGTGTATATTATAATGAAGAGTAACCTCTGTGTATATTATAGAGAATAGCAGCCCCTGTGTAAATTAGAGAATAGCAGTCCGTGTGTATATTATAGAGAAGAGCAGTCCCTGTGTAAATGATAGAGAATAGCTGCCGCTGTGTATATTATAGAGAATAAAAGCTTCTGTGTATATTATAGAGAATAGCATTACCTGCCTGTTTCTAATTGAGAATAGCAGCCCATGTGAATATTAACGAGAATAGCAGTCCCTGTGTATATTATAGAGAAGAGCATCCCCTGTGTATATGATAGAGAATAGCAGCCCCTGTGTATATTATAGAGAATAGCAGTCCCTGTGTATGTTATAGAGAATAACAGACCATGTGTATATTATAGAGAATGGCAGCCGCTGTGTATATTATAGAGAATAGCATTACTTGTCTTTTTCTTATCGAGCATAGCAGCCCATGTGAATATTATAGAGAATAGCAGTCCCTGTGTATATTATAATGAAGAGCAGCCTTTGTGTATATGATAGAGAACAGCAGTCCCTGTGTAATTTATAGAGAATAGCTGTCCCAGTGCAAAATATATAGAATAGCATCCCCTGTTTAAATTATAGAGAATAGCAGTCACAGTGTATATTACAGAGAATAGCAGCCCTTGTGTATATTATAGAAAATAGCAGCTGCTGTGTATATTATAGAGAATAGCCTTACCTGTGTAAATTATAGAGAATAGCTTCCGCTGTGTATATTATAGAGAATATCAGCCCCTGTGTATATTTTAGAGAATAGCAGCCCCTGTGTATGTTATAGAGAATAGCAGTCCCTGTGTATATTATAGAGAATAGCAGACCATGTGTATATTATAGAGAATCGCCTTCCCTGTGTATATTATAGAGAATAGCAACCCCTGTGTATATTATTGAGAATAGCAGTCACTGTGTATATTATAGAGAAGAGCAGCCGGTGTGTAAATTATGGAGAATAGCAGCCCCTGTGTAAATTATAGAGAATAGCAATGCCAGCATATATTATAGAGAATAGCAGCCCCTGTGTATATTGTAGAGAATAGTTGCTGCTGTGTATATTATAGAGAATAGCAGCCCCTGTGCATATTATAGTGAATTGCAGACACTGTGTATATTATAGAGAATTGCAGCACCTGTGTATATTATAGAGAAAAGCTTTCCCTGTGTATATTATAGAGAATAGCAGCCCCTGTGTATATTATAGAGAATAGCAGACCATGTGTATATTATTGAGAATAGCAGCCGCTGTGCATATTGTAGAGAATAGCATTACCTGTCTGTTTCTTGTCAAGCAGAGCAGCCCATGTGAATATTATAGAGAATAGCAGTCCCTGTGTATATTATAATGAAGAGCAGCCTCTGTGTATATTATTGAGAACAGCAGTCCCTGTGTTATTTATAGAGAATAGCTGTCCACGTGTATAATATAGAGAATAGCAGCCCTTGTGAATATTGTAGAGAATATCAGCCCCTGTGTATATTATTGAGAATATCAGTCCCTGTGTATATTATAGAGAATAACAGCCCCTGTGTAATTTATAGAGAATAGCAGTCCCAGTGTATAGTATAGTGATTAGCAGCCCCTGTGTATATTATAGAGAATAGCTGCCGCTGTGTATATTATAGAGAATATCAGCCCCTGTGTATATTATTGAGCATAGCAGCCCCTGTGTATATTATAGAGAATAGCAGCCGCTGTGTATATTATAGAGAATAGCAGCCCCTGTGTATATTATAGAGAATAGGAACCCTTGTGTATATTATAGAGAATAGCAGCCCCAGGGTATATTATAATGAAGAGCAGCCTCTGTGTATATTATAGAGAATAGCAATCCCTGTGTATATTACAGAAAATAGCAGCCGCTGTGTATATTATAGAGAATAAAAGCCCCTGTGTACATTATAGAGAATAGCCTTACCTGTGTAAATTATAGAGAATAGCTTCCGCTGTGTATATTATAGAGAATATCAGCCCCTGTGTATATTTTAGAGAATAGCAGACCATGTGTATATTATAGAGAATCGCAGCCCCTGTGTATATTATAGAGAATCGCCTTCCCAGTGTATATTATAGAGAATAGCAACCCCTGTGTATATTGTAGAGAATAGCAGTCCCTGTGTATATTATGGAGAATAGCAGCCGCTGTGTATATTATAGAGAATAAAAGCCCCTGTGTATATTATGGAGAATAGCATTACCTGCCTGTTTCTAATTGAGAATAGCAGCCCATGTGAATATTAAAGAGAATAGCAACCCCTGTGTATATTATAGAGAATAGCAGCCCCTGTGTATATTATAGAGAATAGCAGTCCCAGGTTATAGTATAGTGAATAGCCGCCCCTGTGTATATTATAGAGAATAGCATTCCCCTGTGTAAATTATAGAGAATAGCAGACCATGTGTATATTATAGAGAATCGCAGCTCCCTGTGTATATTATAGAGAATCGCCTTCCCTGTGTATATTATAGAGAATAGCAACCCCTGTGTATATTTAGAGAATAGCAGCCGCTGTGTATATTATAGAGAATAGCATTACCTGTCTGTTTCTAATTGAGAATAGCAGCCCATGTGAATATTATAGAGAATAGCAGTCCCTGTGTATAGTATAGAGAAGAGCAGCCCCTGTGTAAATTAGAGAGAATAGCAGCAACAATTTATATTACAGAGAATAGCATGCCTGTGTATATTATAGAGAATAGCTTTCCCTGTGTATATTATAGATAATAGCAGCCCCTGTGTATATTGTAGAGAATATCAGCCCCTGTGTATATTATTGAGAATAGCAGACCATGTGTATATTATAGAGAATAGAATCCCCTGTGTAAATTATAGAGAATAGCATCCCTTATGTAAATTATAGAGAATAGCTGCTGCTGTGTATATTATAGAGAATAGCAGCCCCTGTGTATGTTATAAAGAAAAGCAGCCCCTGTGTATATTGTAGAGAATAGCAGTCCCTGTGTATATTATAGAGATTGGCCGACCATGTGTATATTATAGTGAATAGCAGCCGCTGTGGATATTATAAAGAATAGCATTACCTGTCTGTTTCTTATCGAGCATAGCAGCCCATGTGAATATTATAGAGAATAGCAGTCCCTGTGTATATTATAATGAAGAGCAGCCTCTGTGTATATTATAGAGAACAGCAGTCCCTGTGTAATTTATAGAGAATAGCTGTCCCAGTGTATAATATAGGGAATAGCAGCCCCTGTGTTTATTGTAGAGAATATCAGCCCCTGTGTATATTATAGAGAATAGCTGCCGCTGTGTATATTATAGAGAATATCAGCCCCTTTGTATATTATAGAGCATAGC
This sequence comes from Carcharodon carcharias, assembly GCF_017639515.1. Taxonomy (NCBI): domain Eukaryota; kingdom Metazoa; phylum Chordata; class Chondrichthyes; order Lamniformes; family Lamnidae; genus Carcharodon; species Carcharodon carcharias. The sequence goes on from NC_054501.1 coordinate 2,327,532, forward strand.
AGCTCCAGTCTATATTATTGAGCATTGCAGCCCCTGTCTATATGATATTGAATAGCAGACACTGTGTATATTATAGAGAATGGCAGCCCCTGTGTATATTGTAGAGAATAGCAGTCCCTGTGTATATTATGGAGAATAGCATTCCCTGTATAAATTATAGAGAATAGCAGCCCCTGTGTATATTATAGAGAATAGCAGCCCCTGTGTATATTATAGAGAATAGCAGCCCCTGTGTATATTATACAGAATAGCAGCCCATGTTTATATTATACAGAATAACAGCCCCTGTGTAAATTATAGAGAATAGTAGTCCCTGTGTAAACTATAGAGAATAGCAGTCCCTGTGTATATTATGGAGAATAGCATTCCCTGTGTAAATTATAGAGAATAGCAATCCCAGTGTATATTATAGAGAACAGCAGTGCCTGTGTAAACTATAGAGAATAGCAGTCCGTGTGTATATTATAGAGAAGAGCAGTCCCTGTGTAAATGATAGAGAATAGCTGCCGCTGTGTATATTATAGAGAATAAAAGCCCCTGTGTATATTATAGAGAATAGCATTACCTGCCTGTTTCTAATTGAGAATAGCAGCCCATGTGAATATTAAAGAGAATAGCAGTCCCTGTGTATATTATAGAGAAGAGCAATCCCTGTGTATATTATAGAGAATAGCAACCCCTGTGTATATTATAGAGAAGAGCATCCCCTGTGTATATTATAGAGAATAGCAGTCCCTGTGTATGTTATAGAGAATAACAGACCATGTGTATATTATAGAGAATGGCAGCCGCTGTGTATATTATAGAGAATAGCATTACTTGTCTTTTTCTTATCGAGCATAGCAGCCCATGTGAATATTATAGAGAATAGCAGTCCCTGTGTATATTATAATGAAGAGCAGCCTTTGTGTATATGATAGAGAACAGCAGTCCCTGTGTAATTTATAGAGAATAGCTGTCCCAGTGCAAAATATAGAGAATAGCATCCCCTGTTTAAATTATAGAGAATAGCAGTCACAGTGTATATTACAGAGAATAGCAGCCCTTGTGTATATTATAGAAAATAGCAGCTGCTGTGTATATTATAGAGAATAGCCTTACCTGTGTAAATTATAGAGAATAGCTTCCGCTGTGTATATTATTGAGAATATCAGCCCCTGAATATATTTTAGAGAATAGCAGCCCCTGTGTATGTTATAGAGAATAGCAGTCCCTGTGTATATTATAGAGAATAGCAGACCATGTGTATATTATAGAGAATCGCAGCCCCTGTGCATATTATAGAGAATCGCCTTCCCTGTGTATATTATAGAGAATAGCAACCCCTGTGTATATTATTGTGAATAGCAGTCCCTGTGTATATTATAGAGAAGAGCAGCCGGTGTGTAAATTATAGAGAATAGCAGCCCCTGTGTATATTGTAGAGAATAGCAGCCGCTGTGTATATTATAGAGAATAGCAGCCCCTGTGCATATTATAGTGAATAGCAGACACTGTGTATATTATAGAGAATTGCCGCACCTGTGCATATTATAGAGAAAAGCTTTCCCTGTGTATATTATAGAGAATAGCAGCCCCGGTATATGTTATAGAGAATAGCAGCCCCTGTGTATATTATAGAGAATAGCAGACCATGTGTATATTATTGAGAATAGCAGCCGCTGTGTATATTGTAGAGAATAGCATTACCTGTCTGTTTCTTGTCAAGCAGAGCAGCCCATGTGAATATTATAGAGAATAGCAGTCCCTGTGTATATTATAATGAAGAGCAGCCTCTGTGTATATTATTGAGAACAGCAGTCCCTGTGTTATTTATAGAGAATAGCTGTCCACGTGTATAATATAGAGAATAGCAGCCCTTTTAAATATTGTAGAGAATATCAGCCCCTGTGTATATTATTGAGAATATCAGTCCCTGTGTATATTATAGAGAATAACAGCCCCTGTGTAATTTATAGAGAATAGCAGTCCCAGTGTATAGTATAGTGATTAGCAGCCCCTGTGTATATTATAGAGAATAGCAATGCCAGCATATATTATAGAGAATCGCTGCCCCTGTGTATATTATAGAGAATAGCAGTCCCTGTGTATATTATAGAGAATAGCAGACCATGTGTATATTATAGTGAATAGCAGCCGCTGTGGATAATATAAAGAATAGCATTACCTGTTTGTTTCTTATCGAGCATAGCAGCCCATGTGAATATTATAGAGAATAGCAGTCCCTGTGTATATTATAATGAAGAGCAGCCTCTGTGTAAATTATAGAGAACAGCAGTCCCTGTGTAATTTATAGAGAATAGCTGTCCCAGTGTATAATATAGAGAATAGCAGCCCATGTGTATATTGTAGAGAATATCAGCCCCTGTGTATATTTTAGAGAATAGCAGCCACTGTGTATGTTATAGAGAATAGCATTACCTGTCTGTTTCTTATTGAGAATAGCAGCCCAAGTGAATATTATAGAGAATAGCAGTCCCTGTGTATATTATAATGAAGAGCAACCTCTGTGTATATTATAGAGAAGAGCAGCCCCTGTGTAAATTATACAGAATAGCAGCCCGAATGTATATTACAGAGAATAGCACCCCTGTCTATATTATAGAGAATAGCAGCCGCTGTGTATATTATAGTGAATAACAGGCCCTGTGTATATTTTAGAGAATAGCAGCCCCTGTGTAAATTATACAGAATAGCAGCCCCAATGTATATTACCGAGAATAGCACCCCTGTCTATATTATAGAGAATAGCAGCCGCTGTGTATATTATAGATAATAACAGGCCCTGTGTATATTTTAGAGAATAGCAGCCCCTGTGTAAATTATAGAGAGTAGCTGCCACTGTGGATATTATAGTGAATATCAGCCCCTGTGTATATTATAGAGAACAGCAGTCCCTGTGGAAATTATATAGAATACCAACCCCTGTGAATATTATAGTGAATAGCAGCCCCTGTGTATATTATAGAGAATCGCTGCCCCTGTGTATATTATAGAGAATAGCAGACCATGTGTATATTATAGAGAATAGCAGCCCCTGTGTAAATTATAGAGAATAGCATCCCCTGTGTAAATTATAGAGAATAGCTGCCACTGTGTATATTATAGAGAATAGCAACCCCTGTGTATGTTATAAAGAAAAGCAGCCCCTGTGTATATTGTAGAGAATAGCAGTCGCTGTGTATATTATAGAGAATAGCAGACCATGTGTATATTATAGTGAATAGCAGCCGCTGTGGATAATATAAAGATTAGCATTACCTGTCTGTTTCTTATCGAGCATAGCAGCCCATGTGACTATTGTAGAGAATAGCAGTCCCTGTGTATATTGTAATGAAGAGCAGCCTCTGTGTACATTATAGAGAACAGCAGTCCCTGTGTAATTTATAGAGAATAGCTGTCCCAGTGTATAATATAGGGAATAGCAGCCCCTGTGTTTATTGTAGAGAATATCAGCCCCTGTGTATATTATAGAGAATAGCTGCCGCTGTGTATATTATAGAGAATATCAGCCCCTTTGTATATTATAGAGCATAGCAGCTCCAGTCTATATTATTGAGCATTGCAGCCCCTGTCTATATGATATTGAATAGCAGACACTGTGTATATTATAGAGAATGGCAGCCCCTGTGTATATTGTAGAGAATAGCAGTCCCTGTGTATATTATGGAGAATAGCATTCCCTGTATAAATTATAGAGAATAGCAGCCCCTGTGTATATTATAGAGAATAGCAGCCCCTGTGTATATTATAGAGAATAGCAGCCCCTGTGTATATTATACAGAATAGCAGCCCATGTTTATATTATACAGAATAACAGCCCCTGTGTAAATTATAGAGAATAGTAGTCCCTGTGTAAACTATAGAGAATAGCAGTCCCTGTGTATATTATGGAGAATAGCATTCCCTGTGTAAATTATAGAGAATAGCAATCCCAGTGTATATTATAGAGAACAGCAGTGCCTGTGTAAACTATAGAGAATAGCAGTCCGTGTGTATATTATAGAGAAGAGCAGTCCCTGTGTAAATGATAGAGAATAGCTGCCGCTGTGTATATTATAGAGAATAAAAGCCCCTGTGTATATTATAGAGAATAGCATTACCTGCCTGTTTCTAATTGAGAATAGCAGCCCATGTGAATATTAAAGAGAATAGCAGTCCCTGTGTATATTATAGAGAAGAGCAATCCCTGTGTATATTATAGAGAATAGCAACCCCTGTGTATATTATAGAGAAGAGCATCCCCTGTGTATATTATAGAGAATAGCAGTCCCTGTGTATGTTATAGAGAATAACAGACCATGTGTATATTATAGAGAATGGCAGCCGCTGTGTATATTATAGAGAATAGCATTACTTGTCTTTTTCTTATCGAGCATAGCAGCCCATGTGAATATTATAGAGAATAGCAGTCCCTGTGTATATTATAATGAAGAGCAGCCTTTGTGTATATGATAGAGAACAGCAGTCCCTGTGTAATTTATAGAGAATAGCTGTCCCAGTGCAAAATATAGAGAATAGCATCCCCTGTTTAAATTATAGAGAATAGCAGTCACAGTGTATATTACAGAGAATAGCAGCCCTTGTGTATATTATAGAAAATAGCAGCTGCTGTGTATATTATAGAGAATAGCCTTACCTGTGTAAATTATAGAGAATAGCTTCCGCTGTGTATATTATTGAGAATATCAGCCCCTGAATATATTTTAGAGAATAGCAGCCCCTGTGTATGTTATAGAGAATAGCAGTCCCTGTGTATATTATAGAGAATAGCAGACCATGTGTATATTATAGAGAATCGCAGCCCCTGTGCATATTATAGAGAATCGCCTTCCCTGTGTATATTATAGAGAATAGCAACCCCTGTGTATATTATTGTGAATAGCAGTCCCTGTGTATATTATAGAGAAGAGCAGCCGGTGTGTAAATTATAGAGAATAGCAGCCCCTGTGTATATTATAGAGAATAGCAGCCCCTGTGTAAATTATAGAGAATAGCAGTCCGTGTGTATATTATAGAGAAGAGCAGTCCCTGTGTAAATGATAGAGAATAGCTGCCGCTGTGTATATTATAGAGAATAAAAGCTTCTGTGTATATTATAGAGAATAGCATTACCTGCCTGTTTCTAATTGAGAATAGCAGCCCATGTGAATATTAACGAGAATAGCAGTCCCTGTGTATATTATAGAGAAGAGCATCCCCTGTGTATATGATAGAGAATAGCAGCCCCTGTGTATATTATAGAGAATAGCAGTCCCTGTGTATGTTATAGAGAATAACAGACCATGTGTATATTATAGAGAATGGCAGCCGCTGTGTATATTATAGAGAATAGCATTACTTGTCTTTTTCTTATCGAGCATAGCAGCCCATGTGAATATTATAGAGAATAGCAGTCCCTGTGTATATTATAATGAAGAGCAGCCTTTGTGTATATGATAGAGAACAGCAGTCCCTGTGTAATTTATAGAGAATAGCTGTCCCAGTGCAAAATATAGAGAATAGCATCCCCTGTTTAAATTATAGAGAATAGCAGTCACAGTGTATATTACAGAGAATAGCAGCCCTTGTGTATATTATAGAAAATAGCAGCTGCTGTGTATATTATAGAGAATAGCCTTACCTGTGTAAATTATAGAGAATAGCTTCCGCTGTGTATATTATAGAGAATATCAGCCCCTGTGTATATTTTAGAGAATAGCAGCCCCTGTGTATGTTATAGAGAATAGCAGTCCCTGTGTATATTATAGAGAATAGCAGACCATGTGTATATTATAGAGAATCGCCTTCCCTGTGTATATTATAGAGAATAGCAACCCCTGTGTATATTATTGAGAATAGCAGTCACTGTGTATATTATAGAGAAGAGCAGCCGGTGTGTAAATTATAGAGAATAGCAGCCCCTGTGTAAATTATAGAGAATAGCAATGCCAGCATATATTATAGAGAATAGCAGCCCCTGTGTATATTGTAGAGAATAGTTGCTGCTGTGTATATTATAGAGAATAGCAGCCCCTGTGCATATTATAGTGAATTGCAGACACTGTGTATATTATAGAGAATTGCAGCACCTGTGTATATTATAGAGAAAAGCTTTCCCTGTGTATATTATAGAGAATAGCAGCCCCTGTGTATATTATAGAGAATAGCAGACCATGTGTATATTATTGAGAATAGCAGCCGCTGTGCATATTGTAGAGAATAGCATTACCTGTCTGTTTCTTGTCAAGCAGAGCAGCCCATGTGAATATTATAGAGAATAGCAGTCCCTGTGTATATTATAATGAAGAGCAGCCTCTGTGTATATTATTGAGAACAGCAGTCCCTGTGTTATTTATAGAGAATAGCTGTCCACGTGTATAATATAGAGAATAGCAGCCCTTGTGAATATTGTAGAGAATATCAGCCCCTGTGTATATTATTGAGAATATCAGTCCCTGTGTATATTATAGAGAATAACAGCCCCTGTGTAAATTATAGAGAATAGCAGTCCCAGTGTATAGTATAGTGATTAGCAGCCCCTGTGTATATTATAGAGAATAGCTGCCGCTGTGTATATTATAGAGAATATCAGCCCCTGTGTATATTATTGAGCATAGCAGCCCCTGTGTATATTATAGAGAATAGCAGCCGCTGTGTATATTATAGAGAATAGCAGCCCCTGTGTATATTATAGAGAATAGGAACCCTTGTGTATATTATAGAGAATAGCAGCCCCAGGGTATATTATAATGAAGAGCAGCCTCTGTGTATATTATAGAGAATAGCAATCCCTGTGTATATTACAGAAAATAGCAGCCGCTGTGTATATTATAGAGAATAAAAGCCCCTGTGTACATTATAGAGAATAGCCTTACCTGTGTAAATTATAGAGAATAGCTTCCGCTGTGTATATTATAGAGAATATCAGCCCCTGTGTATATTTTAGAGAATAGCAGACCATGTGTATATTATAGAGAATCGCAGCCCCTGTGTATATTATAGAGAATCGCCTTCCCAGTGTATATTATAGAGAATAGCAACCCCTGTGTATATTGTAGAGAATAGCAGTCCCTGTGTATATTATGGAGAATAGCAGCCGCTGTGTATATTATAGAGAATAAAAGCCCCTGTGTATATTATGGAGAATAGCATTACCTGCCTGTTTCTAATTGAGAATAGCAGCCCATGTGAATATTAAAGAGAATAGCAACCCCTGTGTATATTATAGAGAATAGCAGCCCCTGTGTATATTATAGAGAATAGCAGTCCCAGGTTATAGTATAGTGAATAGCCGCCCCTGTGTATATTATAGAGAATAGCATTCCCTGTGTAAATTATAGAGAATAGCAGACCATGTGTATATTATAGAGAATCGCAGCTCCTGTGTATATTATAGAGAATCGCCTTCCCTGTGTATATTATAGAGAATAGCAACCCCTGTGTATATTTTAGAGAATAGCAGCCGCTGTGTATATTATAGAGAATAGCATTACCTGTCTGTTTCTAATTGAGAATAGCAGCCCATGTGAATATTATAGAGAATAGCAGTCCCTGTGTATAGTATAGAGAAGAGCAGCCCCTGTGTAAATTAGAGAGAATAGCAGCAACAATTTATATTACAGAGAATAGCATGCCTGTGTATATTATAGAGAATAGCTTTCCCTGTGTATATTATAGATAATAGCAGCCCCTGTGTATATTGTAGAGAATATCAGCCCCTGTGTATATTATTGAGAATAGCAGACCATGTGTATATTATAGAGAATAGAATCCCCTGTGTAAATTATAGAGAATAGCATCCCTTATGTAAATTATAGAGAATAGCTGCTGCTGTGTATATTATAGAGAATAGCAGCCCCTGTGTATGTTATAAAGAAAAGCAGCCCCTGTGTATATTGTAGAGAATAGCAGTCCCTGTGTATATTATAGAGATTGGCCGACCATGTGTATATTATAGTGAATAGCAGCCGCTGTGGATATTATAAAGAATAGCATTACCTGTCTGTTTCTTATCGAGCATAGCAGCCCATGTGAATATTATAGAGAATAGCAGTCCCTGTGTATATTATAATGAAGAGCAGCCTCTGTGTATATTATAGAGAACAGCAGTCCCTGTGTAATTTATAGAGAATAGCTGTCCCAGTGTATAATATAGGGAATAGCAGCCCCTGTGTTTATTGTAGAGAATATCAGCCCCTGTGTATATTATAGAGAATAGCTGCCGCTGTGTATATTATAGAGAATATCAGCCCCTTTGTATATTATAGAGCATAGCAGCTCCAGTCTATATTATTGAGCATTGCAGCCCCTGTCTATATGATATTGAATAGCAGACACTGTGTATATTATAGAGAATGGCAGCCCCTGTGTATATTGTAGAGAATAGCAGTCCCTGTGTATATTATGGAGAATAGCATTCCCTGTATAAATTATAGAGAATAGCAGCCCCTGTGTATATTATAGAGAATAGCAGCCCCTGTGTATATTATAGAGAATAGCAGCCCCTGTGTATATTATACAGAATAGCAGCCCATGTTTATATTATACAGAATAACAGCCCCTGTGTAAATTATAGAGAATAGTAGTCCCTGTGTAAACTATAGAGAATAGCAGTCCCTGTGTATATTATGGAGAATAGCATTCCCTGTGTAAATTATAGAGAATAGCAATCCCAGTGTATATTATAGAGAACAGCAGTGCCTGTGTAAACTATAGAGAATAGCAGTCCGTGTGTATATTATAGAGAAGAGCAGTCCCTGTGTAAATGATAGAGAATAGCTGCCGCTGTGTATATTATAGAGAATAAAAGCCCCTGTGTATATTATAGAGAATAGCATTACCTGCCTGTTTCTAATTGAGAATAGCAGCCCATGTGAATATTAAAGAGAATAGCAGTCCCTGTGTATATTATAGAGAAGAGCAATCCCTGTGTATATTATAGAGAATAGCAACCCCTGTGTATATTATAGAGAAGAGCATCCCCTGTGTATATTATAGAGAATAGCAGTCCCTGTGTATGTTATAGAGAATAACAGACCATGTGTATATTATAGAGAATGGCAGCCGCTGTGTATATTATAGAGAATAGCATTACTTGTCTTTTTCTTATCGAGCATAGCAGCCCATGTGAATATTATAGAGAATAGCAGTCCCTGTGTATATTATAATGAAGAGCAGCCTTTGTGTATATGATAGAGAACAGCAGTCCCTGTGTAATTTATAGAGAATAGCTGTCCCAGTGCAAAATATAGAGAATAGCATCCCCTGTTTAAATTATAGAGAATAGCAGTCACAGTGTATATTACAGAGAATAGCAGCCCTTGTGTATATTATAGAAAATAGCAGCTGCTGTGTATATTATAGAGAATAGCCTTACCTGTGTAAATTATAGAGAATAGCTTCCGCTGTGTATATTATTGAGAATATCAGCCCCTGAATATATTTTAGAGAATAGCAGCCCCTGTGTATGTTATAGAGAATAGCAGTCCCTGTGTATATTATAGAGAATAGCAGACCATGTGTATATTATAGAGAATCGCAGCCCCTGTGCATATTATAGAGAATCGCCTTCCCTGTGTATATTATAGAGAATAGCAACCCCTGTGTATATTATTGTGAATAGCAGTCCCTGTGTATATTATAGAGAAGAGCAGCCGGTGTGTAAATTATAGAGAATAGCAGCCCCTGTGTATATTGTAGAGAATAGCAGCCGCTGTGTATATTATAGAGAATAGCAGCCCCTGTGCATATTATAGTGAATAGCAGACACTGTGTATATTATAGAGAATTGCCGCACCTGTGCATATTATAGAGAAAAGCTTTCCCTGTGTATATTATAGAGAATAGCAGCCCCGGTATATGTTATAGAGAATAGCAGCCCCTGTGTATATTATAGAGAATAGCAGACCATGTGTATATTATTGAGAATAGCAGCCGCTGTGTATATTGTAGAGAATAGCATTACCTGTCTGTTTCTTGTCAAGCAGAGCAGCCCATGTGAATATTATAGAGAATAGCAGTCCCTGTGTATATTATAATGAAGAGCAGCCTCTGTGTATATTATTGAGAACAGCAGTCCCTGTGTTATTTATAGAGAATAGCTGTCCACGTGTATAATATAGAGAATAGCAGCCCTTTTAAATATTGTAGAGAATATCAGCCCCTGTGTATATTATTGAGAATATCAGTCCCTGTGTATATTATAGAGAATAACAGCCCCTGTGTAATTTATAGAGAATAGCAGTCCCAGTGTATAGTATAGTGATTAGCAGCCCCTGTGTATATTATAGAGAATAGCAATGCCAGCATATATTATAGAGAATCGCTGCCCCTGTGTATATTATAGAGAATAGCAGTCCCTGTGTATATTATAGAGAATAGCAGACCATGTGTATATTATAGTGAATAGCAGCCGCTGTGGATAATATAAAGAATAGCATTACCTGTTTGTTTCTTATCGAGCATAGCAGCCCATGTGAATATTATAGAGAATAGCAGTCCCTGTGTATATTATAATGAAGAGCAGCCTCTGTGTAAATTATAGAGAACAGCAGTCCCTGTGTAATTTATAGAGAATAGCTGTCCCAGTGTATAATATAGAGAATAGCAGCCCATGTGTATATTGTAGAGAATATCAGCCCCTGTGTATATTTTAGAGAATAGCAGCCACTGTGTATGTTATAGAGAATAGCATTACCTGTCTGTTTCTTATTGAGAATAGCAGCCCAAGTGAATATTATAGAGAATAGCAGTCCCTGTGTATATTATAATGAAGAGCAACCTCTGTGTATATTATAGAGAAGAGCAGCCCCTGTGTAAATTATACAGAATAGCAGCCCGAATGTATATTACAGAGAATAGCACCCCTGTCTATATTATAGAGAATAGCAGCCGCTGTGTATATTATAGTGAATAACAGGCCCTGTGTATATTTTAGAGAATAGCAGCCCCTGTGTAAATTATACAGAATAGCAGCCCCAATGTATATTACCGAGAATAGCACCCCTGTCTATATTATAGAGAATAGCAGCCGCTGTGTATATTATAGATAATAACAGGCCCTGTGTATATTTTAGAGAATAGCAGCCCCTGTGTAAATTATAGAGAGTAGCTGCCACTGTGGATATTATAGTGAATATCAGCCCCTGTGTATATTATAGAGAACAGCAGTCCCTGTGGAAATTATATAGAATACCAACCCCTGTGAATATTATAGTGAATAGCAGCCCCTGTGTATATTATAGAGAATCGCTGCCCCTGTGTATATTATAGAGAATAGCAGACCATGTGTATATTATAGAGAATAGCAGCCCCTGTGTAAATTATAGAGAATAGCATCCCCTGTGTAAATTATAGAGAATAGCTGCCACTGTGTATATTATAGAGAATAGCAACCCCTGTGTATGTTATAAAGAAAAGCAGCCCCTGTGTATATTGTAGAGAATAGCAGTCGCTGTGTATATTATAGAGAATAGCAGACCATGTGTATATTATAGTGAATAGCAGCCGCTGTGGATAATATAAAGATTAGCATTACCTGTCTGTTTCTTATCGAGCATAGCAGCCCATGTGACTATTGTAGAGAATAGCAGTCCCTGTGTATATTGTAATGAAGAGCAGCCTCTGTGTACATTATAGAGAACAGCAGTCCCTGTGTAATTTATAGAGAATAGCTGTCCCAGTGTATAATATAGGGAATAGCAGCCCCTGTGTTTATTGTAGAGAATATCAGCCCCTGTGTATATTATAGAGAATAGCTGCCGCTGTGTATATTATAGAGAATATCAGCCCCTTTGTATATTATAGAGCATAGCAGCTCCAGTCTATATTATTGAGCATTGCAGCCCCTGTCTATATGATATTGAATAGCAGACACTGTGTATATTATAGAGAATGGCAGCCCCTGTGTATATTGTAGAGAATAGCAGTCCCTGTGTATATTATGGAGAATAGCATTCCCTGTATAAATTATAGAGAATAGCAGCCCCTGTGTATATTATAGAGAATAGCAGCCCCTGTGTATATTATAGAGAATAGCAGCCCCTGTGTATATTATACAGAATAGCAGCCCATGTTTATATTATACAGAATAACAGCCCCTGTGTAAATTATAGAGAATAGTAGTCCCTGTGTAAACTATAGAGAATAGCAGTCCCTGTGTATATTATGGAGAATAGCATTCCCTGTGTAAATTATAGAGAATAGCAATCCCAGTGTATATTATAGAGAACAGCAGTGCCTGTGTAAACTATAGAGAATAGCAGTCCGTGTGTATATTATAGAGAAGAGCAGTCCCTGTGTAAATGATAGAGAATAGCTGCCGCTGTGTATATTATAGAGAATAAAAGCCCCTGTGTATATTATAGAGAATAGCATTACCTGCCTGTTTCTAATTGAGAATAGCAGCCCATGTGAATATTAAAGAGAATAGCAGTCCCTGTGTATATTATAGAGAAGAGCAATCCCTGTGTATATTATAGAGAATAGCAACCCCTGTGTATATTATAGAGAAGAGCATCCCCTGTGTATATTATAGAGAATAGCAGTCCTGTGTATGTTATAGAGAATAACAGACCATGTGTATATTATAGAGAATGGCAGCCGCTGTGTATATTATAGAGAATAGCATTACTTGTCTTTTTCTTATCGAGCATAGCAGCCCATGTGAATATTATAGAGAATAGCAGTCCCTGTGTATATTATAATGAAGAGCAGCCTTTGTGTATATGATAGAGAACAGCAGTCCCTGTGTAATTTATAGAGAATAGCTGTCCCAGTGCAAAATATAGAGAATAGCATCCCCTGTTTAAATTATAGAGAATAGCAGTCACAGTGTATATTACAGAGAATAGCAGCCCTTGTGTATATTATAGAAAATAGCAGCTGCTGTGTATATTATAGAGAATAGCCTTACCTGTGTAAATTATAGAGAATAGCTTCCGCTGTGTATATTATTGAGAATATCAGCCCCTGAATATATTTTAGAGAATAGCAGCCCCTGTGTATGTTATAGAGAATAGCAGTCCCTGTGTATATTATAGAGAATAGCAGACCATGTGTATATTATAGAGAATCGCAGCCCCTGTGCATATTATAGAGAATCGCCTTCCCTGTGTATATTATAGAGAATAGCAACCCCTGTGTATATTATTGTGAATAGCAGTCCCTGTGTATATTATAGAGAAGAGCAGCCGGTGTGTAAATTATAGAGAATAGCAGCCCCTGTGTATATTGTAGAGAATAGCAGCCGCTGTGTATATTATAGAGAATAGCAGCCCCTGTGCATATTATAGTGAATAGCAGACACTGTGTATATTATAGAGAATTGCCGCACCTGTGCATATTATAGAGAAAAGCTTTCCCTGTGTATATTATAGAGAATAGCAGCCCCGGTATATGTTATAGAGAATAGCAGCCCCTGTGTATATTATAGAGAATAGCAGACCATGTGTATATTATTGAGAATAGCAGCCGCTGTGTATATTGTAGAGAATAGCATTACCTGTCTGTTTCTTGTCAAGCAGAGCAGCCCATGTGAATATTATAGAGAATAGCAGTCCCTGTGTATATTATAATGAAGAGCAGCCTCTGTGTATATTATTGAGAACAGCAGTCCCTGTGTTATTTATAGAGAATAGCTGTCCACGTGTATAATATAGAGAATAGCAGCCCTTGTAAATATTGTAGAGAATATCAGCCCCTGTGTATATTATTGAGAATATCAGTCCCTGTGTATATTATAGAGAATAACAGCCCCTGTGTAATTTATAGAGAATAGCAGTCCCAGTGTATAGTATAGTGATTAGCAGCCCCTGTGTATATTATAGAGAATAGCAATGCCAGCATATATTATAGAGAATCGCTGCCCCTGTGTATATTATAGAGAATAGCAGTCCCTGTGTATATTATAGAGAATAGCAGACCATGTGTATATTATAGTGAATAGCAGCCGCTGTGGATAATATAAAGAATAGCATTACCTGTTTGTTTCTTATCGAGCATAGCAGCCCATGTGAATATTATAGAGAATAGCAGTCCCTGTGTATATTATAATGAAGAGCAGCCTCTGTGTAAATTATAGAGAACAGCAGTCCCTGTGTAATTTATAGAGAATAGCTGTCCCAGTGTATAATATAGAGAATAGCAGCCCATGTGTATATTGTAGAGAATATCAGCCCCTGTGTATATTATTGAGAATATCAGTCCCTGTGTATATTATAGAGAATAACAGCCCCAGTGTAATTTATAGAGAATAGCAGTCCCAGTGTATAGTATAGTGAATAGCAGCCCCTGTGTATATTATAGAGAATATCAGCCCCTGTGTATATTTTAGAGAATAGCAGCCACTGTGTATGTTATAGAGAATAGCATTACCTGTCTGTTTCTTATTGAGAATAGCAGCCCAAGTGAATATTATAGAGAATAGCAGTCCCTGTGTATATTATAATGAAGAGCAACCTCTGTGTATATTATAGAGAAGAGCAGCCCCTGTGTAAATTATACAGAATAGCAGCCCGAATGTATATTACAGAGAATAGCACCCCTGTCTATATTATAGAGAATAGCAGCCCTGTGTATATTATAGGAATAGCAGCCCTGTGTAAATTATAGAGAATAGCAGTCCCTGTGTATACTATAGAGAATAGCAGCCCTATGTATATTATAGAGAATAGCAGTCCCTGTGTATATATAGAGAGTAGCAGCCCTGTGTATATTATAGAGAATAGCAGTCCCTGTGTATATTATAGAGAATAGCAGCCCCTGTGTATATTATAGAGTATAGCAGCCCTGTGTATATTACAGAGATTATCAGGCGCTATGTATATTATAGAGAATAGCAGCCCTGTGTATATTATAGAGAATAGCAACCCCTGTGTATATTACAGAGAATAGCAGTCGCAGTGTATATTAAAGAGAATAGCAGCCCCTGTGTATATTAAAGAGAATAGTAACCCGTGTATATTATAGAGAATAGCAGCCCCTGTGTATATTATAGAGAATAGCAGTCCCTGTGTATATTATAGAGAATAGCAGTCCCTGTGTATATTATAGAGAATAGCAACCCCTGTGTATGTTATAAAGAAAAGCAGCCCCTGTGTATATTGTAGAGAATAGCAGTCGCTGTGTATATTATAGAGAATAGCAGACCATGTGTATATTATAGTGAATAGCAGCCGCTGTGGATAATATAAAGATTAGCATTACCTGTCTGTTTCTTATCGAGCATAGCAGCCCATGTGACTATTGTAGAGAATAGCAGTCCCTGTGTATATTGTAATGAAGAGCAGCCTCTGTGTACATTATAGAGAACAGCAGTCCCTGTGTAATTTATAGAGAATAGCTGTCCAGTGTATAATATAGAGAATAGCAGCCCGTGTGTATATTGTAGAGAATATCAGCCCCTGTGTATATTATTGAGAATATCAGTCCCTGTGTATATTATAGAGAATAACAGCCCCAGTGTAATTTATAGAGAATAGCAGTCCCAGTGTATAGTATAGTGAATAGCAGCCCCTGTGTATATTATAGAGAATAGCTGCCGCTGTGTATATTATAGAGAATATCAGCCCCTGTGTATATTGCAGAGAATAGCAGTCCCTGTGTAAATAATAGAGAATACCAACCCCTGTGTATATTATACTGAATAGCAGACCCTCTGTAAATTATAGAGAATAGTAGTCCCTGTGTAAATTATAGAGAATATCAGTCCATTTGTATATTATAGAGAATAGCAGCCGTTGTGTATGTTATTGAGAATAGCATTACCTTTGTTTTTCATGTAGAGAATCGCAGCCCCTGTGTATATTAAAGAGAACAGCAGTCCCTGTGTAAATTATAGAGAGTAGCTGCCACTGTGTATATTATAGTGAATATCAGCCCCTGTGTATATTATAGAGAACAGCAGTCCCTGTGTATATTATAGAGAATAGCAGCCCCTGTGTATATTATAGAGAAGAGCAGTCCTTGTGTATATTGTAGAGAATAGCATCCCCTGTGTATATTATAGAGAATAGCAACCCCTGTGTATATTTTAGAGTATAGCAGCCACTGTGCATATTATAGAGAAAAGCATTACCTGTCTGTTTCTTATTGAGAATAGCAGCCGATGTGAATATTATAGAGAATAGCAGTCCCTGTGTATATTATAATGAAGAGCAACCTCTGTGTATATTATAGAGAAGAGCAGCCCCTGTGTAAATTATACAGAATAGCAGCCCCAATGTATATTACAGAGAATAGCACCCCTGTCTATATTATAGAGAATAGCAGCCGCTGTGTATATTATAGAGAATAACAGGCCCTGTGTATATTTTAGAGAATAGCAGCCCCTGTGTAAATTATAGAGAGTAGCTGCCACTGTGTATATTATAGTGAATATCAGCCCCTGTGTATATTATAGAGAACAGCAGTCCCTGTGGAAATTATATAGAATACCAACCCCTGTGAATATTATAGTGAATAGCAGCCCCTGTGTATATTAAAGAGAATCGCTGCCCCTGTGTATATTATAGAGAAAAGCATTACCTGTCTGTTTCTTATTGAGAATAGCAGCCGATGTGAATATTATAGAGAATAGCAGTCCCTGTGTATATTATAATGAAGAGCAACCTCTGTGTATATTATAGAGAAGAGCAGCCCCTGTGTAAATTATACAGAATAGCAGCCCCAATGTATATTACAGAGAATAGCACCCCTGTCTATATTATAGAGAATAGCAGCCGCTGTGTATATTATAGAGAATAACAGGCCCTGTGTATATTGCAGAGAATAGCAGTCCCTGTGTAAATAATAGAGAATATCAACCCCTGTGTATATTATACTGAATAGCAGCCCCTCTGTAAATTATAGAGAATAGTAGTCCCTGTGAAAACTATAGAGAATAGCAGTCCCTGTGTATATTATAGAGAATAGCAGCCCCTGTGTAAATTATAGAGAATAGCAGTCCCTATGTATATTATAGAATAGCAGCCCCTGTGTATATTATAGAGAATAGCAGCTGCTGTGTATATTATAGAGAATAGCAGCCCCTGTGTATATTATAGAGCATAGCAGTCCTTGTCTATATTATTGAGCTTAGCAGCCCCTGTCTATATTATAGTGAATAGCAGACACTGTGTATGTTATAGAGAATCGCAGCCCCTGTATATGTTATAGAGAATAGCAGCCCCTGTGTATATTATAGAGAATAGCAGTCCCTGTGTATATTATAGAGAATAGCAGACCATGTGTATATTATTGAGAATAGCATCCGCTGTGTATATTATAGAGAATAGCATTACCTTTCTGTTTCTTATCGAGCAGAGCAGCCCATGTGAATATTATAGAGAATAGCATTCCCTGTGCATATTATAATGAAGAGCAGCCTCTGTGTCTATTATAGAGAACAGCAGTCCCAGTGTAATTTATAGAGAATAGCTGTCCCAGTGTACAATATAGAGAATAAGAGCCCCTGTGTATTTTATAGAGAAAAGCAGTCCCAGTGTATAGTATAGTGAATAGCAGCCCCTGTGTATATTGTAGAGAATATCAGCCGCTGTGTATATTATTGAGAATAGCAGTCCCTGTGTATATTATAGAGAATAACAGCCCCTGTGTAATTTAAAGAGAATAGCAGCCCCTGTGTATATTATAGAGAATTGCAGTCCCTGTGTATATTATAGAGAATATCAGCCCCTGTGTATATTATAGAGCATAGCAGCCCCTGTGTATATTATAGAGAATGGCAGCCCCTGTGTATATTATAGAGAATAGCCTTCCCTGTGTTTATTATAGATAATAGCAGCCCCTGTGTATATTATTGAGAATAGCAGACCATGTGCATATTATAGAGAATAGCAGTCCCTGTGTATATTATAGAGAATATCAGCCCCTGTGTATATTATAGAGCATAGCAGCCCCTGTGTATATTATAGAGAATAGCAGCCCCTGTGTATATTATAGAGAATAGCAGCCCCTGTGTATATTATAGAGAATAGCCTTCCCTGTGTATATTATAGAGAATAGCAGACCATGTGTATATTATTGAGAATAGCATCCGCTGTGTATATTGTAGAGAATAGCATTACCTTTCTGTTTCTTATCGAGCAGAGCAGCCCATGTGAATATTATAGAGAATAGCATTCCCTGTGTATATTATGATGAAGAGCAGCCTCTGTGTCTATTATAGAGAACAGCAGTCCCTGTGTAATTTATAGAGAATAGCTGTCCCAGTGTATAATATAGAGAATAGCAGCCCGTGTGTATATTGTAGAGAATATCAGCCCCTGTGTATATTATTGAGAATATCAGTCCCTGTGTATATTATAGAGAATAACAGCCCCAGTGTAATTTATAGAGAATAGCAGTCCCAGTGTATAGTATAGTGAATAGCAGCCCCTGTGTATATTATAGAGAATAGCTGCCGCTGTGTATATTATAGAGAATATCAGCCCCTGTGTATATTGCAGAGAATAGCAGTCCCTGTGTAAATAATAGAGAATATCAACCCCTGTGTATATTATACTGAATAGCAGCCCCTCTGTAAATTATAGAGAATAGTAGTCCCTGTGAAAACTATAGAGAATAGCAGTCCCTGTGTATATTATAGAGAATAGCAGCCCCTGTGTAAATTATAGAGAATAGCAGTCCCTATGTATATAATAGAGAATAGCAACCGGTGTGTATATTATTGAGAATAGCATTACCTGAATTTTTCATATAGAGAATCGCAGACCCTGTGTATATTATAGAGAACAGCAGTCCCTGTGTAAATTATAGAGAATAGCAGTCCGTGTGTATATTATAGAGAAGAGCAGTCCCTGTGTATGTTATAGAGAATAGCAATCCCTGTGTATATTATCGAGAATAGCAGCCCCTGTGCATATTATAGAGAATAGCGGTCCCTATGTATATTATAGAAAAGCAGCCCCTGTGTATATTATAGAGAATAGCAGCTGCTGTGTATATTATAGAGAATAGCAGCCCCTGTGTATATTATAGAGCATAGCAGCCCCTGTCTATATTATAGTGAATAGCAGACACTGTGTATGTTATAGAGAATCGCAGCCCCTGTATATGTTATAGAGAATAGCAGCCCCTGTGTATATTATAGAGAATAGCAGTCCCCTGTGTATTTTATAGGAGAATAGCAGACCCTGTGTATATTATAGAGAATAGCAGCCCCTGTGTATATTATAGAGAATAGCATTCCCTTTCTGTTATCTTATCGAGCAGAGCAAGCTCCATGTGAATATTATAGAGAATAGCATCCCCTGTGCATATATAATAGAGAAAGCAGCCTCACGTGTCTATTATAGAGAATAGCAGATCCCAGTGAATTATAGAGACAAGCAATCCACTATGTACAGATATAGAGAATAAGCAGCCCCTGTGTATTTATAGAGAAAAGCAGTCCCTGTGTATATTATAGATTAATAGCAGCCCCTGTGTATAATATAGAGAATATCAATCGCTGTGTATATTATAGAGAATAGCAGTCCCTGTGTATATTATAGAGAATAAGCAGCCCCTGTGTAATTTAAAGAGAATAGCAGTCCACTGTGTATATTATAGAGAATTGCAGTCCCTGTGTATATTATAGAGAATATCAGCCCCTGTGTATATTATAGAGCATAGCAGCCCCTGTGTATATTATAGAGAATGGCAGCCCCTGTGTATATTATAGAGAATAGCCTTCCCTGTGTATATTATAGATAATAGCAGCCCCTGTGTATATTATTGAGAATAGCAGACCATGTGCATATTATAGAGAATAGCAGTCCCTGTGTATATTATAGAGAATATCAGCCCCTGTGTATATTATAGAGCATAGCAGCCCCCGTGTATATTATAGAGAATAGCAGCCCCTGTGTATATTATAGAGAATAGCAGCCCCTGTGTATATTATAGAGAATAGCCTTCCCTGTGTATATTATAGAGAATAGCAGACCATGTGTATATTATTGAGAATAGCATCCGCTGTGTATATTGTAGAGAATAGCATTACCTTTCTGTTTCTTATCGAGCAGAGCAGCCCATGTGAATATTATAGAGAATAGCATTCCCTGTGTATATTATGATGAAGAGCAGCCTCTGTGTCTATTATAGAGAACAGCAGTCCCAGTGAAATTTATAGAGAATAGCTGTCCCAGTGTACAATATAGAGAATAAGAGCCCCTGTGTATTTTATAGAGAAAAGCAGTCCCAGTGTATAGTATAGTGAATAGCAGCCCCTGTGTATATTGTAGAGAATAACAGCCCCTGTGTAATTTAAAGAGAATAGCAGCCCCTGTGTATATTATAGAGAATTGCAGTCCCTGTGTATATTATAGAGAATATCAGCCCCTGTGTATATTATAGAGCATAGCAGCCCCTGTGTATATTATAGAGAATGGCAGCCCCTGTGTATATTATAGAGAATAGCCTTCCC
This sequence comes from Carcharodon carcharias, assembly GCF_017639515.1. NCBI lineage: Eukaryota > Metazoa > Chordata > Chondrichthyes > Lamniformes > Lamnidae > Carcharodon > Carcharodon carcharias. The sequence continues at coordinate 2,347,921 of NC_054501.1, forward strand.
TGTGTATATTATAGATAATAGCAGACCATGTGCATATTATAGAGAATAGCAGTCCCTGTGTATATTATAGAGAATATCAGCCCCTGTGTATATTATAGAGCATAGCAGCCCCTGTGTATATTATAGAGAATAGCCTTCCCTGTGTGTATTATAGATAATAGCAGCCCCGTGTATATTATTGAGAATAGCAGACCATGTGCATATTATAGAGAATAGCCTTCCCTGTGTATATTATAGAGAATAGCAGCCGCTGTGTATATTATAGAGAATAAAAGCCCCTGTATATATTGTAGAGAATAGCATTACCTGCCTGTTTCTAATTGAGAATAGCAGCCCCAGTGTATATTGTAGAGAATATCATCCCCTGTGTATATTATTGAGAATGGCAGCCCCTGTCTATATTATAGTGAATAGCAACCACTGTGTATATTATTGAGAATAGCAGTCCCTGTGTATATTATAGATAATAGCAGCCCCTGTGTATGTTATAGAGAATATCAGCCCCGGTGTATATTATAGAGCATAGCAGCTCCTGTCTATATTATATTGAATAGCAGACACTGTGTATATTATAGAGAATAGCAGCCCCTGTGTATATTATAGAGAATAGCTGCCGCTGTGTATATTATAGAGAATATCAGCCCCGGTGTATATTATAGAGCATAGCAGCTCCTGTCTATATTATATTGAATAGCAGACACTGTGTATATTATAGAGAATAGCAGCCCCTGTGTATATTTTAGAGTATAGCAGCCACTGTGTATATTATAGAGAAAAGCATTACCTGTCTGTTTCTTATTGAGAATAGCAAGCCGATGGAATATTATAGAGGATTAGCCAGTCCCTGTTCTATATTATAATGAAGAGCAACTCTGTGTATATTATAGAGAAGTGAGCCCTGTGTAAATTATACAAAGAATAGCTAGCCCCAATTGTATAATTACAGAGAATAGCACCCCTGTCTATATAATAGAGAAATAGCAGCCCGCATGTTGTATAATTATAGATAATAACAGGCCCTGTGTATATTTTAGAGAATAGCAGCCACTGTGTAAATTATAGAGAGTAGCTGCCACTGTGTATATTATAGTGAATATCTGCCCCTGTGTATATTATAGAGAACAGCAGTCCCTGTGGAAATTATATAGAATACCAACCCCTGTGAATATTATAGTGAATAGCAGCCCCTGTGTATATTATAGAGAATCGCTGCCCCTGTGTATATTATAGAGAATAGCAGACCATGTGTATATTATAGAGAATAGCAGCCCCTGTGTAAATTATAGAGAATAGCATCCCCTGTGTAAATTATAGAGAATAGCATCCCTGTGTAAATTATAGAGAATAGCATCCCCTGTGTAAATTATAGAGAATAGCTGCCGCAGTGTATATTATAGAGAATAGCAGCCCCTGTGTATGTTATAAAGAAAAGCAGCCCCTGTGTATATTGTAGAGAATAGCAGTCCTTGTGTATATTATAGAGAATAGCAGACCATGTGTATATTATAGTGAATAGCAGCCGCTGTGGATAATATAAAGGTTAGCATTAGCTGTCTGTTTCTTATCGAGCATAGCAGCCGATGTGAATATTATAGAGAATAGCAGTCCCTGTGTATATTGTAATGAAGAGCAGCCTCTGTGTACATTATAGAGAACAGCAGTCCCTGTGTATATTACAGAGAATAGCAGCCCCTGTGTATATTATAGAGAATAGCAGCCCTTGTGTATATTACAGAGAATAGCAGCCCCTGTGTATATTATAGAGAATAGCAGCCCCTGTGTATATTACAGAGAATAGCAGCCCCTGTGTATATTATAGAGAATAGCAGCCCCTGTGTATATTATAGAGAATAGCAGCCCCTGTGTATATTATAGAGAATAGCAGCCCCTGTGTATATTATAGAGAATAGCAGCCCCTGTGTATATTGCAGAGAATAGCAGCCCCTGTGTATATTATAGAGAATAGCAGTCCCTGTGTATATTACTGCGAATAGCAGCCCCTGTGTATATTATAGAGAATAGCAGTCCCTGTGTATATTATAGAGAATAGCAGACCCTGTGTATATTATAGAGAATAGCAGCCCCTGTGTATATTAAAGAGAATAGCAGCCCCTGTGTATATTACAGAGAATAGCAGCCCTTGTGTATATTATAGAGAAGAGCAGTCCCAGTGTATATTATAGAGAATAGCAACCCCTGTGTATATTATAGAGATTAGCAGCCCCTGTGTATATTTTAGAGAATAGCAGCCGCTGTGTATATTATAGAGAATAGCATTACCTGTCTGTTTCTTATTGAGAATAGCAGCCCATGTGTATATTATAGAGAATAGCAGTCCCAGTGTATATTATAATGAAGAGCAGCCTCTGTGTATATTATAGAGAACAGCAGTTCCTGTGTAATATATAGAGAATAGCAGCCCCAATGTATATTACAGAGAATAGCACGCCTGTGTATATTATAGAGAATATCCTTCCCTGTGGAGATTATAGACAATAGCAACCCGTGTGTATATTATAGAGAATAGCAGTCCCTGTGTATATTATTGAGAAGAGCAATCCCTGTGTATATCAGAGAGAATAACAACCCCTGTGTATATTATAGAGAATAGCAGCCACTGTGTATATTATAGAGAATAGCATTACCTGTCTGTTTCTTATTGAGAATAGCAGCCCAAGTGAATATTATAGAGAATAGCAGTCCCTGTGTATATTATAATGAAGAGCAACCTCTGTGTATATTATAGAGAAGAGCAGCCCCTGTGTAAATTATACAGAATAGCAGCCCGAATGTATATTACAGAGAATAGCACCCCTGTCTATTTTATAGAGAATAGCAGCCGCTGTGTATATTATAGTGAATAACAGGCCCTGTGTATATTTTAGAGAATAGCAGCCCCTGTGTAAATTATACAGAATAGCAGCCCCAATGTATATTACCGAGAATAGCACCCCTGTCTATATTATAGAGAATAGCAGCCGCTGTGTATATTATAGATAATAACAGGCCCTGTGTATATTTTAGAGAATAGCAGCCCCTGTGTAAATTATAGAGAGTAGCTGCCACTGTGGATATTATAGTGAATATCAGCCCCTGTGTATATTATAGAGAACAGCAATCCCTGTGGAAATTATATAGAATACCAACCCCTGTGAATATTATAGTGAATAGCAGCCCCTGTGTATATTATAGAGAATCGCTGCCCCTGTGTATATTATAGAGAATAGCAGACCATGTGTATATTATAGAGAATAGCATTCCCTGTGTAAATTATAGAGAATAGCAATCCCTGTGTATATTATAGAGAATAGCTGCCACTGTGTATATTATAGAGAATAGCAACCCCTGTGTATGTTATAAAGAAAAGCAGCCCCTGTGTATATTGTAGAGAATAGCAGTCCCTGTGTATATTATAGAGAATAGCAGACCATGTGTATATTATAGTGAATAGCAGCCGCTGTGGATAATATAAAGATTAGCATTACCTGTCTGTTTCTTATCGAGCATAGCAGCCCATGTGAATATTATAGAGAATAGCAGTCCCTGTGTATATTGTAATGAAGAGCAGCCTCTGTGTACATTATAGAGAACAGCAGTCCCTGTGTAATTTATAGAGAATAGCTGTCCCAGTGTATAATATAGAGAATAGCAGCCCGTGTGTATATTGTAGAGAATATCAGCCCCTGTGTATATTATTGAGAATATCAGTCCCTGTGTATATTATAGAGAATAACAGCCCCAGTGTAATTTATAGAGAATAGCAGTCCCAGTGTATAGTATAGTGAATAGCAGCCCCTGTGTATATTATAGAGAATAGCTGCCGCTGTGTATATTATAGAGAATATCAGCCCCTGTGTATATTGCAGAGAATAGCAGTCCCTGTGTAAATAATAGAGAATATCAACCCCTGTGTATATTATACTGAATAGCAGCCCCTCTGTAAATTATAGAGAATAGTAGTCCCTGTGAAAACTATAGAGAATAGCAGTCCCTGTGTATATTATAGAGAATAGCAGCCCCTGTGTAAATTATAGAGAATAGCAGTCCCTATGTATATAATAGAGAATAGCAACCGGTGTGTATATTATTGAGAATAGCATTACCTGAATTTTTCATATAGAGAATTGCAGACCCTGTGTATATTATAGAGAACAGCAGTCCCTGTGTAAATTATAGAGAATAGCAGCCCATGTGAATATTAAAGAGAATAGCAGTCCCTGTGTATATTATAGAGAAGAGCAGTCCCAGTGTATATTATAGAGAATAGCAACCCCTGTGTATATTATAGAGATTAGCAGCCCCTGTGTATATTTTAGAGAATAGCAGCCGCTGTGTATATTATAGAGAATAGCATTACCTGTCTGTTTCTTATTGAGAATAGCAGCCCATGTGTATATTATAGAGAATAGCATTCCCTGTGCATATTATAATGAAGAGCAGCCTCTGTGTCTATTATAGAGAACAGCAGTCCCAGTGTAATTTATAGAGAATAGCTGTCCCAGTGTACAATATAGAGAATAAGAGCCCCTGTGTATTTTATAGAGAAAAGCAGTCCCAGTGTATAGTATAGTGAATAGCAGCCCCTGTGTATATTGTAGAGAATATCAGCCCCTGTGTATATTATAGAGAATAGCAGCCCCTGTGTATATTATTGAGAATAGCAGCCCCTGTGTATGTTATAGAGAATAGCAGCCCCTGTGTATATTATAGAGAATAGCAGTCCCTTTGTATATTGTAGAGAATAGCAGACCATGTGTATATTATAGAGAATAGCAGCCGCTGTGGATATTATAAAGAATAGCATTACCTGTCTGTTTCTTATCGAGCATAGCAGCCCATGTGAATATTATAGAGAATAGCTGCCCCTGTGTATATTTTAGAGAACAGCAGTCCCTGTGTAATTTATAGAGAATAGCTGTCCCAGTGTATAATATAGAGAATAGCAGCCCCTGTGTATATTGTAGAGAATATCAGCCCCTGTGTATATTATTGAGAATAGCAGTCCCTGTGTATATTATAGAGAATAACAGCCCCTGTGTAATTTATAGAGAATTGCAGTCCCAGTTTATAGTATAGTGAATAGCAGCCCCTGTGTATATTATAGAGAATAGCATTACCTGTGTATATTATAGAGAATAGCAGCTGCTGTGTATATTCTAGAGAACAGCATTACCTGTGTAAATTATAGAGAATAGCTGCCGCTTTGTATATTATAGAGAATATCAGTCCTTGTGTATATTATAGAGAATAGCAGCCCCTGTGTATGTTATAGAGAATAGCAGCCCCTGTGTATATTATAGAGAATATCAGTCCCTGTGTATATTATAGAGAATAGCAGCCCCTGTGTATGTTATAGAGAATAGCAGCCCCTGTGTATATTGTAGAGAATATCACCCCCTATGTATATTATAGAGAATAGCAGACCATGTGTATATTATAGATATTAGCAGCCCCTTTGTATATTACAGAGAACAGCAGTCCATGCGTATATTATAGAGAATAGCAGCCGCTGTGGATATTATGAAGAATAGCATTACCTGTCTGTTTCTTATCGAGCATAGCAGCCCATGTGAATATTATAGGGAATAGCAGTCCCTGTGTATATTATAGAGAACAGCAGTCCCTGTGTAATTTATAGAGAATATCCGCCCCTGTGTATATCATTGAGAATAGCAGTCCCTGTGTATATTATAGAGAATAAAAGCCCCTGTGTAATTTATAGAGAATAGCAGTCCCAGGTTATAGTATAGTGAATAGCAGCCCCTGTGTACATTATAGAGAATAGCATTACCTGTGTAAATTATACAGAATTGCTGCCGCTGTGTATATTATAGAGATTATCAGCCCCTGTGTATATTATAGAGAATAGCAGCCCCTGTGTATATTATAGAGAATAGCAGACGCTGTGTATATTATAGAGAATATCAGCCCCTGTGTATATTATAGAGAATAGCAGCCCCTGTGTATGTTATAGAGAATAGCAGCCCCTGTGTATATTATAGAGATTAGCAGTCCCTTTGTATATTGTAGACAATAGCAGACCATGTGTATATTTTAGAGAATAGCAGCCGCTGTGGATATTATAAAGAATAGCATTACCTGTCTGTTTCTTATCGAGCATAGCAGCCCATATGAATATTGTAGAGAATAGCTGCCCCTGTGTATATTATAGTGAACAGCAGTCCCTGTGTAATTTATAGAGAATAGCTGTCCCAGTGTATAATATAGAGAATAGCAGCCCCTGTGTATATTGTAGAGAATATCAGCCCCTGTGTATATTATTGAGAATAGCAGTCCCTGTGTATATTATAGAGAATAACAGCCCCTGTGTAATTTATAGAGAATTGCAGTCCCAGTTAATAGTATAGTGAATAGTAGCCCCTGTGTATATTATAGAGAATAGCATTACCTCTGTATATTATAGAGAATAGCAGCTGCTGTGTATATTCTAGAGAACAGCATTACCTGTGTAAATTATAGAGAATAGCTGCCGCTTTGTATATTATAGAGAATATCAGTCCTTGTGTATATTATAGAGAATAGCAGCCCCTGTGTATGTTATAGAGAATAGCAGCCCCTGTGTATATTATAGAGAATAGCAGTCACTGTGTATATTATAGAGAATAGCAGCCCCTGTGTATATTGGAGAGAATATCAGCCCCTGTGTATATTGTAGAGAATATCACCCCCTATGTATATTATAGAGAATAGCAGACCATGTGTATATTATAGATATTAGCAGCCCCTTTGTATATTACAGAGAACAGCAGTCCATGTGTATATTATAGAGAATAGCAGCCGCTGTGCATATTATAAAGAATAGCATTACCTGTCTGTTTCTTATCGAGCATAGCAGCCCCTGTGTATATTATAGAGAATAGCAGTCCCTGTGTAAATTATAGAGAATACCAACCCCTGTGTATATTATAGATAATAGCAGCCCCTCTGTAAATTAAATAGAATAGTAGTCCCTGTGTAAACTATAGAGAATAGCAGTCCCTGTGTATATTATAGAGAATAGCAGCCGCTGTGTATATTATAGAGATTAGCTGCCCCTGTGTATATTATAAAGAATAGCAACCACTGTATATATTATAGAGAATAGCAGCCCCTCTGTATATTATAGAGAATAGCAGCCGCTTTGTATATTATAGAGATTAGCTGCCCCTGTGTATATTATAAAGAATAGCAACCACTGTGTATATTATAGAGAATAGCAGCCCCTGGGTATATTATAATGAAGAGCAGCCACTGTGTATATTATCGAGAAAAGCAGTCCCTATGTATAATATAGAATAGCAGCCACTGTCTATATTATAGAGAAGAGCAGCCCCTGTGTAAATTATAGAGAATAGCAGTCCCTATGTATATTATAGAGAATTGCAACCGGTGTGTATATTATTGAGAATAGCATTACCTGAATTTTTCATATAGAGAATCGCAGCCCCTGTGTATATTATAGAAAACAGAAGTCCCTGTGTAAATTATAGAGAATAGCAGTCCGTGTGTATATTACAGAGAAGAGCAGTCCCTGTGTATATTATAGAAAATAGCAATCCCTGTGTATATTATCGAGAATAGCAGCCCCTGTGCATATTATAGAGAATAGCGGTCCCTATGTATATTATAGAATAGCAGCCCCTGTGTATATTATAGAGAATAGCAGCCGCTGTGTATATTATAGAGAATAGCAGCCCCTGTGTATATTATAGAGCGTAGCATTCCTTGTCTATATTATTGAGCTTTGCAGCCCCTGTCTATATTATAGTGAATAACAGACATTGTGTATATTATAGAGAATCGCAGCCACTGTGTATGTAAAAGAGAATTGCAGCCCCTGTGTATATTGTAGAGAATATCAGCCCCTGTGTATATTATTGAGAATACCAGTCCCTGTGTATATTATAGAGCATAACAGCCCCTGTGTAATTTAAAGAGAATAGCAATCCCATTGTATAGTAAAGTGAATAGCAGCCACAGTCTGTATTATAGAGAATAGCTGCCGATGTGTATATTATAGAGAATATCAGCCCCTGTGTATATTATAGAGCATAGCAGCTCCTGTCTATATTATACTGAATAGCAGACACTGTGTATATTATAGAGAATTGCAGCCCCTGTGTATATTATAGAGAATTGCAGCCCCTGTGTATATTATAGATAATAGCAGCCACTGTGTATATTGTAGAGAATATCAGCCCCTGTGTATATTATTGAGAATAGCAGACCATGTGTAGATGATAGAGAATAGCAGTCCCTGTGTATATTATAGAGAATGGCAGCCCCTGTTAATATTATAAAGAATAGCCTTCCCTGTGTATATTATAGATAATAGCAGCCACTGTGTATATTGTAGAGAATATCAGCCCCTGTGTATATTCTAGAGAATAGCGGTCCCTATGTATATTATAGAATAGCAGGCCCTGTGTATATTGTAGAGAATAGCAGCCGCTGTGTATATTATAGAGAAAAGCAGCCCCTGTGTATATTATAGAGAATAGCCTTCCCTGTGTATATTATAGAGAATAGCAGCCCCTGTGTATGTTATAGAGAATAGCAGCCCTGTGTATATTATAGAAAATAGAAGTCCCTGTGTATATTATAGAGAATAGCAGACCATGTGAATATTATTGAGAATTGCAGCAGCTGTTTATATTATAGAGAATAGCATTACCTGTCTGTTTCTTATCGAGCAGAGCAGCCCATGTGAATATTATAGAGAATAGCAGTCCCTATGTATATTATAATGAAGAGCAGTCTTTGTGTATATTATAGAGAACAGCAGTCCCAGTGTAATTTATAGAGAATAGCTGTCCCAGTGTACATTATAGAGAATAACAGCCCCTTTGTAATTTATAGAGAATAGCAGTCCCAGTGTATAGTATAGTGAATAGCAGCCCCTGTGTATATTATAGAGAATAGCTACCGCTGTGTATGTTGCAGAGAATATCAGCCCCTGTGTATATTATTGAGAATAGCAGTCCCTGTGTATATTATACAGAATAACAACCCCTGTGTAATTTATAGAGAATAGCAGTCCCAGTGTATAGTATAGTGAATAGCAGCCCCTGTGTATATTATAGAGAATAGCAGCCCCGTCTATATTATACTGAATAGCAGACACTGTGTATATTATTGAGAATGGCAGCCCCTGTGTATACTATAGAGAATAGCTTTCCCTGTGTATATTATAGATAATAGCAGCCCCTGTGTATATTGTAGAGAATATCAGCCCCTGTGTATGTTATAGAGAATAGCAGCCCCTGTGTATATTATAGAGAATAGCAGTCCCTGTGTAAATTATAGAGAATAGCAGACAATGTGCATATTATAGAGAATAGCAGCCGCTGTGTATATTATAGAGTATAGCATTACCTGTCTGTTTCTTATTGAGCATATCAGCCCATGTGAATATTATAGAGAATAGCAGTCCCTGTGTATATTATAATGAAGAGCAGCCTCTGTGTATATTATAGAGAACTGCAGTCCCTGTGTAATTTATAGAGAATAGCTGTCACAGTGTATAATATAGAGAATAGCAGCCCCTGTGTAAATTATAGAGAATAGAAGTCCCAGTGTATACTATAGAGAATAGCAACCCCTGTGTATATTATAGAGAATAGCATCCCCTGTGTAAATTATAGAGAATAGCTGCCGCTGAGTATATTATAGAGAATATCAGCCCCTGTGTATATTATAGAGAATAGCAGCCCCTGTGTATGTTATAGAGAATAGCAGTCCCTGTGTATATTTTAGAGAATAGCAGTCCCTGTGTATATTATAGAGAATAGCAGACCATGTGTATATTATACAGAATAGCAGCTGCTGTGGATATTATAAAGAATAGCATTACCTGTCTGTTTCTTATCGAGCATAGCAGCCCATGTGAATATTATAGAGAATAGCAGTCCCTGTGTATATTGTAATGAAGAGCCGCCTCTGTGTATACTATAGAGAAAAGCAGTCCCTGTGTAATTTATAGAGAAAAGCTGTCCCAGTGTATAATGTAGAGAATAGCAGTCCCTGTGTATATTGTAGAGAATAGCAGCCCCTGTGTATATTATTGAGAATAGCAGTCCCTGTGTAAATTATAGAGAATAACAGCCCCGTGTAATTTATAGAGAATAGCAGTACCAGTGTATAGTATAGTGAATAGCAGCCCCTGTGTATATTATAGAGTATAGCTGCCGCTGTGTATATTATAGAGAATAACAGCCCCTGTGTATATTTTAGAGAATAGCAGCCCCTGTGTAAATTATAGAGAATAGCTGCCGCTGTGTATATTATAGAGAATATCAGTCCCTGTGTATATCATAGAGAATAGCAGTCCCTGTTTTAATTATAGAGAATACCAACCCCTGTGTATATTATAGTGAATAGCAGCCCCTCTGTAAATCATAGAGAATAGTAGTCCCTGTGTAAACTATAGAGAATAGCAGTCCCTGTGTATATTATAGAGAATAGCATTCCCTGTGTAAATTATAGAGAATAGCAATCCCTGTGTATATTATAGAGAATAGCAGCCACTGTGTATATTATAGAGAATAGCAGCCGCTGTGTATATTATAGAGAATAGCAACCACCGTGTATATTATAGAGAATAGCAGCCCCTGGGTATATTATAATGAAGAGCAGCCTCTGTGTATATTATCGAGAACAGCAGTCCCTATGTATAATATAGAATAGCAGCCACTGTCTAAATTATAGAGAATAGCAGTCCCTATGTATATTGTAGAGAATAGCAACCGGTGTGTATACTATTGAGAATAGCATTACCTGAACTTTTCATATAGAGAATCGCAGCCCCTGTGTATATTATAGAGAACAGCAGTCCCTGTGTAAATTATAGAGAATAGCAGTCCGTGTGTATATTATAGAGAAGAGCAGTCCCTGTGTATATCATAGAGAATAGCAGACCATGTGTATACTATAGGTAATAGCATCCGCTGTGTATATTATAGAGAATAACAGCCCCGTGCATATTATAGACAATAGCATCCCCTGTGTAAATTATAGAGAATAGCTGCCGCTGTTTATATTATAGAGTATATCAGCCCCTGTGTATATTATAGAGAATAGCAGTCCCTGTGTATATTATAGAGAATAGCAGACCATGTGTATATGATAGGTAATAGCATCCGCTGTGTATATTATAGAGAATAACAGCCCCTGTGTATATTATAGACAATAGCTTCCCCTGTGTAAATTATAGAGAATAGCTGCCGCTGTTTATATTATAGAGAATAGCAGCCCCTGTGTATAATAGAGAATAAGCAGCCCCTGTGTATATCATAGAGAATAGCAGTCCCTGTGTATATTATAGACAATAGCATTCCCTGTGTAAATTATAGAGAATAGCAATCCCAGTGTATAATATGGAGAATAGCAGCCCCTGTGTATATTGTAGAGAATATCAGCCGCTGTGTATATTATTGAGAATTGCAGTCCCTGTGTATATTATAGAGCATAACAGCCCCTGTGTAATTTATAGAGAATTGCAATCCCATTGTATAGTATAGTGAATAGCAGCCCCTGTGTATATTATAGAGCATAGCTGCCGCTTTGTATATTAAAGAGAATATCAGCCCCTGTGTATATTATAGAGAATAGCAGTCCCTGTGTATATTATAGAGAATAGCAGACCATGAGTATATTATTGAGAATAGCAGCCGCTGTGTATATTATAGAGAATAGCATTACCTTTCTGTTGCTTATCGAGCAGAGCAGCCCATGTGAATATTATAGAGAATAGCAGTCCATGTGTACATTATAATGAAGAGCAGCCTCTGTGTCTATTATAGAGAACAGCAGTCCCAGTGTAATTTATAGAGAATAGCTGTCCCAGTGTATATTATAGATAATAACAGCCCCTGTGTAATTTATAGAGAAAAGCAGTCTCAGTGTATAGTATAGTGAATAGCAGCCCCTGTGTATATTGTAGAGAATATCAGCCCCGTGTATATTATTGAGAATACCAGTCCCTCTGTATATTATAGAGCATAACAGCCCCTGTGTAATTTAAAGAGAATAGCAATCCCATTGTATAGTAAAGTGAATAGCAGCCACAGTCTGTATTATAGAGAATAGCTGCCGCTGTGTATATTATAGAGAATATCAGCCCCTGTGTATATTATAGAGCATAGCAGCTCCTGTCTATATTATACTGAATAGCAGACACTGTGTATATTATAGAGAATCGCAGCCCCTGTGTATATTATAGAGAATAGCATTTCCTCTGTATATTATAGATAATAGCAGCCACTGTGTATATTGTAGAGAATATCAGCCCCTGTGTATATTATTGAGAATAGCAGACCATGTGTATATGATAGAGAATAGCAGTCCCTGTGTATATTATAGAGAATGGCAGCCCCTGTTAATATTATAGAGAATAGCCTTCCCTGTGTATATTATAGATAATAGCAGCCACTGTGTATATTGTAGAGAATATCAGCCCCTGTGTATATTATAGAGAATAGCGGTCCCTATGTATATTATAGAATAGCAGGCCCTGTGTATATTGTAGAGAATAGCAGCCGCTGTGTATATTATAGTGAAAAGCAGCCCCTGTGTATATTATAGAGAATAGCCTTCCCTGTGTATATTATAGAGAATAGCAGCCCCTGTGTATGTTATAGAGAATAGCAGCCCTGTGTATGTTATAGAAAATAGAAGTCCCTGTGTATATTATAGAGAATAGCAGACCATGTGAATATTATTGAGAATTGCAGCAGCTGTTTATATTATAGAGAATAGCATTACCTGTCTGTTTCTTATCGAGCATAGCAGCCCATGTGAATATTATAGAGAATAGCAGTCCCTGTGTATATTGTAATGAAGAGCCGCCTCTGTGTATACTATAGAGAACAGCAGTCCCTGTGTAATTTATAGAGAAAAGCTGTCCCAGTGTATAATATAGAGAATAGCAGTCCCTGTGTATATTGTAGAGAATAGCAGCCCCTGTGTATATTATTGAGAATAGCAGTACCAGTGTATAGTATAGTGAATAGCAGCCCCTGTGTATATTATAGAGTATAGCTGCCGCTGTGTATATTATAGAGAATAACAGCCCCTGTGTATATTTTAGAGAATAGCAGCCCCTGTGTAAATTATAGAGAATAGCTGCTGCTGAGTATATTATAGAGAATATCAGCCCCTGTGTATATCATAGAGAATAGCAGTCCCTGTTTTAATTATAGAGAATACCAACCCCTGTGTATATTATAGTGAATAGCAGCCCCTCTGTAAATCATAGAGAATAGTAGTCCCTGTGTAAACTATAGAGAATAGCAGTCCCTGTGTATATTATAGAGAATAGCAGCCACTGTGTATATTATAGAGAATAGCAGCCACTGTGTATATTATAGAGAATAGCAGCCGCTGTGTATATTATAGAGAATAGCAACCACTGTGTATATTATAGAGAATAGCAGCCCCTGGGTATATTATAATGAAGAGCAGCCTCTGTGTATATTATCGAGAACAGCAGTCCCTATGTATAATATAGAATAGCAGCCACTCTCTAAATTATAGAGAATAGCAGTCCCTATGTATATTATAGAGAATAGCAACCGGTGTGTATACTATTGAGAATAGCATTACCTGAACTTTTCATATAGAGAATCGCAGCCCCTGTGTATATTATAGAGAACAGCAGTCCCTGTGTAAATTATAGAGAATAGCAGTCCGTGTGTATATTATAGAGAAGAGCAGTCCCTGTGTATATCATAGAGAATAGCAGACCATGTGTATATTATAGGTAATAGCATCCGCTGTGTATATTATAGAGAATAACGGCCCCTGTGTATATTATAGACAATAGCATCCCCTGTGTAAATTATAGAGAATAGCTGCCGCTGTTTATATTATATAGAATAGCAGCCCCTGTGTATAATAGAGAATAGCAGCCCCTGTGTATATTATAGAGAATAGCAGTCCCTGTGTATTTTATAGAGAATAGCAGACCATGTGTATATTATAGAGAATAACAGCCCCTGTGTAAATTATAGATAACAGTATCCCCTGTGTAAATTATAGAGAATAGCTGCCGCTGTGTATATTATAGAGAATATCAGCCCCTGTGTATATTATAGAGAATAGCAGTCCCTGTGTATATTATAGAGAATAGCATTCCCTGTGTAAATTATAGAGAATAGCAATCCCAGTGTATAATATGGAGAATAGCAGCCCCTGTGTATATTGTAGAGAATATCAGCCGCTGTGTATATTATTGAGAATTGCAGTCCCTGTGTATATTATAGAGCATAACAGCCCCTGTGTAATTTATAGAGAATTGCAATCCCATTGTATAGTATAGTGAATAGCAGCCCCTGTGTATATTATAGAGAATAGCAGACCATGTGTATATGATAGGTAATAGCATCCGCTGTGTATATTATAGAGAATAACACCCCCTGTGTGAATTATAGACAATAGCTTCCCCTGTGTAAATTATAGAGAATAGCTGCCGCTGTTTATATTATAGAGAATAGCAGCCCCTGTGTATAATAGAGAATAAGCAGCCCCTGTGTATATTATAGAGAATAGCAGTCCCTGTGTATATTATAGAGAATAGCATTCCCTGTGTAAATTATAGAGAATAGCAATCCCAGTGTATAATATGGAGAATAGCAGCCCCTGTGTATATTGTAGAGAATATCAGCCGCTGTGTATATTATTGAGAATTGCAGTCCCTGTGTATATTATAGAGCATAACAGCCCCTGTGTAATTTATAGAGAATTGCAATCCCATTGTATAGTATAGTGAATAGCAGCCCCTGTGTATATTATAGAGAATAGCTGCCGCTTTGTATATTAAAGAGAATATCAGCCCCTGTGTATATTATAGAGAATAGCAGTCCCTGTGTATATTATAGAAAATAGCAGACCATGAGTATATTATTGAGAATAGCAGCCGCTGTGTATATTATAGAGAATAGCATTACCTTTCTGTTTCTTATCGAGCAGAGCAGCCCATGTGAATATTATAGAGAATAGCAGTCCATGTGTACATTATAATGAAGAGCAGCCTCTGTGTCTATTATAGAGAACAGCAGTCCCAGTGTAATTTATAGAGAATAGCTGTCCCAGTGTATATTATAGATAATAACAGCCCCTGTGTAATTTATAGAGAAAAGCAGTCTCAGTGTATAGTGTAGTGAATAGCAGCCCCTGTGTATATTGTAGAGAATATCAGCCCCTGTGTATATTATTGAGAATACCAGTCCCTCTGTATATTATAGAGCATAACAGCCCCTGTGTAATTTAAAGAGAATAGCAATCCCATTGTATAGTAAAGTGAATAGCAGCCACAGTCTGTATTATAGAGAATAGCTGCCGCTGTGTATATCATAGAGAATATCAGCCCCTGTGTATATTATAGAGAATAGCAGTCCCTGTGTATATTATAGAGAATAGCAGACCATGTGTATATGATAGGTAATAGCATCCGCTGTGTATATTATAGAGAATAACACCCCGTGTGTGAATTATAGACAGTAGCTTCCCCTGTGTAAATTATAGAGAATAGCTGCCGCTGTTTATATTATAGAGAATAGCAGCCCCTGTGTATAATAGAGAATAAGCAGCCCCTGTGTATATTATAGAGAATAGCAGTCCCTGTGTATATTATAGAGAATAGCATTCCCTGTGTAAATTATAGAGAATAGCAATCTCAGTGTATAATATGGAGAATAGCAGCCCCTGTGTATGTTGTAGAGAATATCAGCCGCTGTGTATATTATTGAGAATTGCAGTCCCTGTCTATATTATACTGAATAGCAGACACTGTGTATATTATAGAGAATCACAGCCCCTCTGTATATTATAGAGAATAGCATTCCCTCTGTATATTATAGATAATAGCAGCCACTGTGTATATTGTAGAGAATATCAGCCCCTGTGTATATTATAGAAAATAGCAGTCCCTGTGTATATTATAGAGAAGAGAAGAATATGTGAATATTATTGAGAATTGCAGCAGCTGTTTATATTATAGAGAATAGCATTACCTGTCTGTTTCTTATCGAGCAGAGCAGCCCATGTGAATATTATAGAGAATAGCAGTCCCTATGTATATTATAATGAAGAGCAGCCTTTGTGTATATTATAGAGAACAGCAGTCCCAGTGTAATTTATAGAGAATAGCTGTCCCAGTGTACATTATAGAGAATAACAGCCCCTGTGTATATTATAGAGAATAGCTGCCGCTGTGTATGTTGCAGAGAATATCAGCCCCTGTGTATATTATAGAGAATATCAGTCCCTGTGTATATTATAGAGAATAGCAGACCATGTGTATGTTATAAAGAATAGCAGCCGCTGTGTATATTATAGAGAACAGCATTACCTGTCTGTTTCTTATCGAGCATAGCAGCCCATGTGAATATTATAGAGATTAGCAGTCCCTGTATATATTATAATGAAGAGCAGCCTCTGTGTATATTATAGAGAACAGCAGTCCCTGTGTAATTTATAGAGAATAGCTGTCCCAGTGTATAATATAGAGAATAGCAGTCCCTGTGTATATTATAGACAATAGCATTCCCTGTGTAAATTATAGAGAATAGCAATCCCAGTGTATAATATGGAGAATAGCAGCCCCTGTGTATATTGTAGAGAATATCAGCCGCTGTGTATATTATTGAGAATTGCAGTCCCTGTGTATATTATAGAGCATAACAGCCCCTGTGTAATTTATAGAGAATTGCAATCCCATTGTATAGTATAGTGAATAGCAGCCCCTGTGTATATTATAGAGCATAGCTGCCGCTTTGTATATTAAAGAGAATATCAGCCCCTGTGTATATTATAGAGAATAGCAGTCCCTGTGTATATTATAGAGAATAGCAGACCATGAGTATATTATTGAGAATAGCAGCCGCTGTGTATATTATAGAGAATAGCATTACCTTTCTGTTTCTTATCGAGCAGAGCAGCCAATGTGAATATTATAGAGAATAGCAGTCCATGTGTACATTATAATGAAGAGCAGCCTCTGTGTCTATTATAGAGAACAGCAGTCCCAGTGTAATTTATAGAGAATAGCTGTCCCAGTGTATATTATAGATAATAACAGCCCCTGTGTAATTTATAGAGAAAAGCAGTCTCAGTGTATAGTGTAGTGAATAGCAGCCCCTGTGTATATTGTAGAGAATATCAGCCCCTGTGTATATTATTGAGAATACCAGTCCCTCTGTATATTATAGAGCATAACAGCCCCTGTGTAATTTAAAGAGAATAGCAATCCCATTGTATAGTAAAGTGAATAGCAGCCACAGTCTGTATGATAGAGAATAGCTGCCGCTGTGTATATTATAGAGAATATCAGCCCCTGTGTATATTATAGAGCATAGCAGCTCCTGTCTATATTATACTGAATAGCAGACACTGTGTATATTATAGAGAATCACAGCCCCTGTGTATATTATAGAGAATAGCATTCCCTCTGTATATTATAGATAATAGCAGCCACTGTGTATATTGTAGAGAATATCAGCCCCTGTGTATATTATTGAGAATAGCAGACCATGTGTATATGATAGAGAATAGCAGTCCCTGTGTATATTATAGAGAATGGCAGCCCCTGTTAATATTATAGAGAATAGCCTTCCCTGTGTATATTATAGATAATAGCAGCCACTGTGTATATTGTAGAGAATATCAGCACCTGTGTATATTCTAGAGAATAGCGGTCCCTATGTATATTATAGAATAGCAGGCCCTGTGTATATTGTAGAGAATAGCAGCCGCTGTGTATATTATAGAGAAAAGCAGCCCCTGTGTATATTATAGAGAATAGCCTTCCCTGTGTATATTATAGAGAATAGCAGCCCCTGTGTATGTTATAGAGAATAGCAGCCTTGTGTATATTATAGAAAATAGCAGTCCCTGTGTATATTATAGAGAATAGCAGACCATGAGTATATTATTGAGAATAGCAGCCGCTGTGTATATTATAGAGAATAGCATTACCTTTCTGTTTCTTATCGAGCAGAGCAGCCAATGTGAATATTATAGAGAATAGCAGTCCATGTGTACATTATAATGAAGAGCAGCCTCTGTGTCTATTATAGAGAACAGCAGTCCCAGTGTAATTTATAGAGAATAGCTGTCCCAGTGTATATTATAGATAATAACAGCCCCTGTGTAATTTATAGAGAAAAGCAGTCTCAGTGTATAGTGTAGTGAATAGCAGCCCCTGTGTATATTGTAGAGAATATCAGCCCCTGTGTATATTATTGAGAATACCAGTCCCTCTGTATATTATAGAGCATAACAGCCCCTGTGTAATTTAAAGAGAATAGCAATCCCATTGTATAGTAAAGTGAATAGCAGCCACAGTCTGTATGATAGAGAATAGCTGCCGCTGTGTATATTATAGAGAATATCAGCCCCTGTGTATATTATAGAGCATAGCAGCTCCTGTCTATATTATACTGAATAGCAGACACTGTGTATATTATAGAGAATCACAGCCCCTGTGTATATTATAGAGAATAGCATTCCCTCTGTATATTATAGATAATAGCAGCCACTGTGTATATTGTAGAGAATATCAGCCCCTGTGTATATTATTGAGAATAGCAGACCATGTGTATATGATAGAGAATAGCAGTCCCTGTGTATATTATAGAGAATGGCAGCCCCTGTTAATATTATAGAGAATAGCCTTCCCTGTGTATATTATAGATAATAGCAGCCACTGTGTATATTGTAGAGAATATCAGCCCCTGTGTATATTATAGAGAATAGCGGTCCCTATGTATATTATAGAATAGCAGGCCCTGTGTATATTGTAGAGAATAGCAGCCGCTGTGTATATTATAGAGAAAAGCAGCCCCTGTGTATATTATAGAGAATAGCCTTCCCTGTGTATATTATAGAGAATAGCAGCCCCTGTGTATGTTATAGAGAATAGCAGCCTTGTGTATATTATAGAAAATAGCAGTCCCTGTGTATATTATAGAGAATAGCAGACCATGTGAATATTATTGAGAATTGCAGCAGCTGTTTATATTATAGAGAATAGCATTACCTGTCTGTTTCTTATCGAGCAGAGCAGCCCATGTGAATATTATAGAGAATAGCAGTCCCTATGTATATTATAATGAAGAGCAGCCTTTGTGTATATTATAGAGAACAGCAGTCCCAGTGTAATTTATAGAGAATAGCTGTCCCAGTGTACATTATAGAGAATAACAGCCCCTTTGTAATTTATAGAGAATAGCAGTCCCAGTGTATAGTATAGTGAATAGCAGCCCCTGTGTATATTATAGAGAATAGCTGCCGCTGTGTATGTTGCAGAGAATATCAGCCCCTGTGTATATTATAGAGAATATCAGTCCCTGTGTATATTATAGAGAATAGCAGACCATGTGTATGTTATAAAGAATAGCAGCCGCTGTGTATATTATAGAGAATAGCATTACCTGTCTGTTTCTTATCGAGCATAGCAGCCCGTGTGAATATTATAGAGATTAGCAGTCCCTGTGTATATTATAATGAAGAGCAGCCTCTGTGTATATTATAGAGAACAGCAGTCCCTGTGTAATTTATAGAGAATAGCTGTCCCCGTGTATAATATAGAGAATAGCAGCCCCTGTGTATATTATAGACAATAGCATCCCCTGTGTAAATTATAGAGAATAGCTGCCGCTGTTTATATTATATAGAATAGCAGCCCCTGTGTATAATAGAGAATAGCAGCCCCTGTGTATATTATAGAGAATAGCAGTCCCTGTGTATATTATAGAGAATAGCAGACCATGTGTATATTATAGAGAATAACAGCCCCTGTGTAAATTATAGATAACAGTATCCCCTGTGTAAATTATAGAGAATAGCTGCCGCTGTGTATATTATAGAGAATATCAGCCCCTGTGTATATTATAGAGAATAGCAGTCCCTGTGTATATTATAGAGAATAGCAGACCATGTGTATATGATAGGTAATAGCATCCGCTGTGTATATTATAGAGAATAACAGCCCCTGTGTAAATTATAGACAATAGCTTCCCCTGTGTAAATTATAGAGAATAGCTGCCGCTGTTTATATTATAGAGAATAGCAGCCCCTGTGTATAATAGAGAATAAGCAGCCCCTGTGTATATTATAGAGAATAGCAGTCCCTGTGTATATTATAGAGAATAGCATTCCCTGTGTAAATTATAGAGAATAGCAATCCCAGTGTATAATATGGAGAATAGCAGCCCCTGTGTATATTGTAGAGAATATCAGCCGCTGTGTATATTATTGAGAATTGCAGTCCCTGTGTATATTATAGAGCATAACAGCCCCTGTGTAATTTATAGAGAATTGCAATCCCATTGTATAGTATAGTGAATAGCAGCCCCTGTGTATATTATAGAGAATAGCTGCCGCTTTGTATATTAAAGAGAATATCAGCCCCTGTGTATATTATAGAGAATAGCAGTCCCTGTGTATATTATAGAGAATAGCAGACCATGAGTATATTATTGAGAATAGCAGCCGCTGTGTATATTATAGAGAATAGCATTACCTTTCTGTTTCTTATCGAGCAGAGCAGCCCATGTGAATATTATAGAGAATAGCAGTCCATGTGTACATTATAATGAAGAGCAGCCTCTGTGTCTATTATAGAGAACAGCAGTCCCAGTGTAATTTATAGAGAATAGCTGTCCCAGTGTATATTATAGATAATAACAGCCCCTGTATAATTTATAGAGAAAAGCAGTCTCAGTGTATAGTGTAGTGAATAGCAGCCCCTGTGTATATTGTAGAGAATATCAGCCCCTGTGTATATTATTGAGAATACCAGTCCCTCTGTATATTATAGAGCATAACAGCCCCTGTGTAATTTAAAGAGAATAGCAATCCCATTGTATAGTAAAGTGAATAGCAGCCACAGTCTGTATGATAGAGAATAGCTGCCGCTGTGTATATTATAGAGAATATCAGCCCCTGTGTATATTATAGAGCATAGCAGCTCCTGTCTATATTATACTGAATAGCAGACACTGTGTATATTATAGAGAATCACAGCCCCTGTGTATATTATAGAGAATAGCATTCCCTCTGTATATTATAGATAATAGCAGCCACTGTGTATATTGTAGAGAATATCAGCCCCTGTGTATATTATTGAGAATAGCAGACCATGTGTATATGATAGAGAATAGCAGTCCCTGTGTATATTATAGAGAATGGCAGCCCCTGTTAATATTATAGAGAATAGCCTTCCCTGTGTATATTATAGATAATAGCAGCCACTGTGTATATTGTAGAGAATATCAGCACCTGTGTATATTCTAGAGAATAGCGGTCCCTATGTATATTATAGAATAGCAGGCCCTGTGTATATTGTAGAGAATAGCAGCCGCTGTGTATATTATAGAGAAAAGCAGCCCCTGTGTATATTATAGAGAATAGCCTTCCCTGTGTATATTATAGAGAATAGCAGCCCCTGTGTATGTTATAGAGAATAGCAGCCTTGTGTATATTATAGAAAATAGCAGTCCCTGTGTATATTATAGAGAATAGCAGACCATGAGTATATTATTGAGAATAGCAGCCGCTGTGTATATTATAGAGAATAGCATTACCTTTCTGTTTCTTATCGAGCAGAGCAGCCAATGTGAATATTATAGAGAATAGCAGTCCATGTGTACATTATAATGAAGAGCAGCCTCTGTGTCTATTATAGAGAACAGCAGTCCCAGTGTAATTTATAGAGAATAGCTGTCCCAGTGTATATTATAGATAATAACAGCCCCTGTGTAATTTATAGAGAAAAGCAGTCTCAGTGTATAGTGTAGTGAATAGCAGCCCCTGTGTATATTGTAGAGAATATCAGCCCCTGTGTATATTATTGAGAATACCAGTCCCTCTGTATATTATAGAGCATAACAGCCCCTGTGTAATTTAAAGAGAATAGCAATCCCATTGTATAGTAAAGTGAATAGCAGCCACAGTCTGTATGATAGAGAATAGCTGCCGCTGTGTATATTATAGAGAATATCAGCCCCTGTGTATATTATAGAGCATAGCAGCTCCTGTCTATATTATACTGAATAGCAGACACTGTGTATATTATAGAGAATCACAGCCCCTGTGTATATTATAGAGAATAGCATTCCCTCTGTATATTATAGATAATAGCAGCCACTGTGTATATTGTAGAGAATATCAGCCCCTGTGTATATTATTGAGAATAGCAGACCATGTGTATATGATAGAGAATAGCAGTCCCTGTGTATATTATAGAGAATGGCAGCCCCTGTTAATATTATAGAGAATAGCCTTCCCTGTGTATATTATAGATAATAGCAGCCACTGTGTATATTGTAGAGAATATCAGCCCCTGTGTATATTATAGAGAATAGCGGTCCCTATGTATATTATAGAATAGCAGGCCCTGTGTATATTGTAGAGAATAGCAGCCGCTGTGTATATTATAGAGAAAAGCAGCCCCTGTGTATATTATAGAGAATAGCCTTCCCTGTGTATATTATAGAGAATAGCAGCCCCTGTGTATGTTATAGAGAATAGCAGCCTTGTGTATATTATAGAAAATAGCAGTCCCTGTGTATATTATAGAGAATAGCAGACCATGTGAATATTATTGAGAATTGCAGCAGCTGTTTATATTATAGAGAATAGCATTACCTGTCTGTTTCTTATCGAGCAGAGCAGCCCATGTGAATATTATAGAGAATAGCAGTCCCTATGTATATTATAATGAAGAGCAGCCTTTGTGTATATTATAGAGAACAGCAGTCCCAGTGTAATTTATAGAGAATAGCTGTCCCAGTGTACATTATAGAGAATAACAGCCCCTTTGTAATTTATAGAGAATAGCAGTCCCAGTGTATAGTATAGTGAATAGCAGCCCCTGTGTATATTATAGAGAATAGCTGCCGCTGTGTATGTTGCAGAGAATATCAGCCCCTGTGTATATTATAGAGAATATCAGTCCCTGTGTATATTATAGAGAATAGCAGACCATGTGTATGTTATAAAGAATAGCAGCCGCTGTGTATATTATAGAGAATAGCATTACCTGTCTGTTTCTTATCGAGCATAGCAGCCCGTGTGAATATTATAGAGATTAGCAGTCCCTGTGTATATTATAATGAAGAGCAGCCTCTGTGTATATTATAGAGAACAGCAGTCCCTGTGTAATTTATAGAGAATAGCTGTCCCCGTGTATAATATAGAGAATAGCAGCCCCTGTGTATATTATAGACAATAGCATCCCCTGTGTAAATTATAGAGAATAGCTGCCGCTGTTTATATTATATAGAATAGCAGCCCCTGTGTATAATAGAGAATAGCAGCCCCTGTGTATATTATAGAGAATAGCAGTCCCTGTGTATATTATAGAGAATAGCAGACCATGTGTATATTATAGAGAATAACAGCCCCTGTGTAAATTATAGATAACAGTATCCCCTGTGTAAATTATAGAGAATAGCTGCCGCTGTGTATATTATAGAGAATATCAGCCCCTGTGTATATTATAGAGAATAGCAGTCCCTGTGTATATTATAGAGAATAGCAGACCATGTGTATATGATAGGTAATAGCATCCGCTGTGTATATTATAGAGAATAACAGCCCCTGTGTAAATTATAGACAATAGCTTCCCCTGTGTAAATTATAGAGAATAGCTGCCGCTGTTTATATTATAGAGAATAGCAGCCCCTGTGTATAATAGAGAATAAGCAGCCCCTGTGTATATTATAGAGAATAGCAGTCCCTGTGTATATTATAGAGAATAGCATTCCCTGTGTAAATTATAGAGAATAGCAATCCCAGTGTATAATATGGAGAATAGCAGCCCCTGTGTATATTGTAGAGAATATCAGCCGCTGTGTATATTATTGAGAATTGCAGTCCCTGTGTATATTATAGAGCATAACAGCCCCTGTGTAATTTATAGAGAATTGCAATCCCATTGTATAGTATAGTGAATAGCAGCCCCTGTGTATATTATAGAGAATAGCTGCCGCTTTGTATATTAAAGAGAATATCAGCCCCTGTGTATATTATAGAGAATAGCAGTCCCTGTGTATATTATAGAGAATAGCAGACCATGAGTATATTATTGAGAATAGCAGCCGCTGTGTATATTATAGAGAATAGCATTACCTTTCTGTTTCTTATCGAGCAGAGCAGCCCATGTGAATATTATAGAGAATAGCAGTCCATGTGTACATTATAATGAAGAGCAGCCTCTGTGTCTATTATAGAGAACAGCAGTCCCAGTGTAATTTATAGAGAATAGCTGTCCCAGTGTATATTATAGATAATAACAGCCCCTGTATAATTTATAGAGAAAAGCAGTCTCAGTGTATAGTGTAGTGAATAGCAGCCCCTGTGTATATTGTAGAGAATATCAGCCCCTGTGTATATTATTGAGAATACCAGTCCCTCTGTATATTATAGAGCATAACAGCCCCTGTGTAATTTAAAGAGAATAGCAATCCCATTGTATAGTAAAGTGAATAGCAGCCACAGTCTGTATGATAGAGAATAGCTGCCGCTGTGTATATTATAGAGAATATCAGCCCCTGTGTATATTATAGAGCTTAGCAGCTCCTGTCTATATTATACTGAATAGCAGACACTGTGTATATTATAGAGAATCACAGCCCCTGTGTATATTATAGAGAATAGCATTCCCTCTGTATATTATAGATAATAGCAGCCACTGTGTATATTGTAGAGAATATCAGCCCCTGTGTATATTATTGAGAATAGCAGACCATGTGTATATGATAGAGAATAGCAGTCCCTGTGTATATTATAGAGAATGGCAGCCCCTGTTAATATTATAGAGAATAGCCTTCCCTGTGTATATTATAGATAATAGCAGCCACTGTGTATATTGTAGAGAATATCAGCACCTGTGTATATTCTAGAGAATAGCGGTCCCTATGTATATTATAGAATAGCAGGCCCTGTGTATATTGTAGAGAATAGCAGCCGCTGTGTATATTATAGAGAAAAGCAGCCCCTGTGTATATTATAGAGAATAGCCTTCCCTGTGTATATTATAGAGAATAGCAGCCCCTGTGTATGTTATAGAGAATAGCAGCCTTGTGTATATTATAGAAAATAGCAGTCCCTGTGTATATTATAGAAAATAGCAGTCCCTGTGTATATTATAGAGAATAGCAGACCATGTGAATATTATTGAGAATTGCAGCAGCTGTTTATATTATAGAGAATAGCATTACCTGTCTGTTTCTTATCGAGCAGAGCAGCCCATGTGAATATTATAGAGAATAGCAGTCCCTATGTATATTATAATGAAGAGCAGCCTTTGTGTATATTATAGAGAACAGCAGTCCCAGTGTAATTTATAGAGAATAGCTGTCCCAGTGTACATTATAGAGAATAACAGCCCCTTTGTAATTTATAGAGAATAGCAGTCCCAGTGTATAGTATAGTGAATAGCAGCCCCTGTGTATATTATAGAGAATAGCTGCCGCTGTGTATGTTGCAGAGAATATCAGCCCCTGTGTATATTATAGAGAATATCAGTCCCTGTGTATATTATAGAGAATAGCAGACCATGTGTATGTTATAAAGAATAGCAGCCGCTGTGTATATTATAGAGAATAGCATTACCTGTCTGTTTCTTATCGAGCATAGCAGCCCGTGTGAATATTATAGAGATTAGCAGTCCCTGTGTATATTATAATGAAGAGCAGCCTCTGTGTATATTATAGAGAACAGCAGTCCCTGTGTAATTTATAGAGAATAGCTGTCCCCGTGTATAATATAGAGAATAGCAGCCCCTGTGTATATTATAGACAATAGCATCCCCTGTGTAAATTATAGAGAATAGCTGCCGCTGTTTATATTATATAGAATAGCAGCCCCTGTGTATAATAGAGAATAGCAGCCCCTGTGTATATTATAGAGAATAGCAGTCCCTGTGTATATTATAGAGAATAGCAGACCATGTGTATATTATAGAGAATAACAGCCCCTGTGTAAATTATAGATAACAGTATCCCCTGTGTAAATTATAGAGAATAGCTGCCGCTGTGTATATTATAGAGAATATCAGCCCCTGTGTATATTATAGAGAATAGCAGTCCCTGTGTATATTATAGAGAATAGCAGACCATGTGCATATGATAGGTAATAGCATCCGCTGTGTATATTATAGAGAATAACAGCCCCTGTGTAAATTATAGACAATAGCTTCCCCTGTGTAAATTATAGAGAATAGCTGCCGCTTTGTATATTAAAGAGAATATCAGCCCCTGTGTATATTATAGAGAATAGCAGTCCCTGTGTATATTATAGAGAATAGCAGACCATGAGTATATTATTGAGAATAGCAGCCGCTGTGTATATTATAGAGAATAGCATTACCTTTCTGTTTCTTATCGAGCAGAGCAGCCCATGTGAATATTATAGAGAATAGCAGTCCATGTGTACATTATAATGAAGAGCAGCCTCTGTGTCTATTATAGAGAACAGCAGTCCCAGTGTAATTTATAGAGAATAGCTGTCCCAGTGTATATTATAGATAATAACAGCCCCTGTATAATTTATAGAGAAAAGCAGTCTCAGTGTGTAGTATAGTGAATAGCAGCCCCTGTGTATATTGTAGAGAATATCAGCCCCGTGTATATTATTGAGAATACCAGTCCCTCTGTATATTATAGAGCATAACAGCCCCTGTGTAATTTAAAGAGAATAGCAATCCCATTGTATAGTAAAGTGAATAGCAGCCACAGTCTGTATTATAGAGAATAGCTGCCGCTGTGTATATTATAGAGAATATCAGCCCCTGTGTATATTATAGAGCATAGCAGCTCCTGTCTATATTATACTGAATAGCAGACACTGTGTATATTATAGAGAATCGCAGCCCCTGTGTATATTATAGAGAATAGCATTTCCTCTGTATATTATAGATAATAGCAGCCACTGTGTATATTGTAGAGAATATCAGCCCCTGTGTATATTATTGAGAATAGCAGACCATGTGTATATGATAGAGAATAGCAGTCCCTGTGTATATTATAGAGAATGGCAGCCCCTGTTAATATTATAGAGAATAGCCTTCCCTGTGTATATTATAGATAATAGCAGCCACTGTGTATATTGTAGAGAATATCAGCCCCTGTGTATATTATAGAGAATAGCGGTCCCTATGTATATTATAGAATAGCAGGCCCTGTGCATATTGTAGAGAATAGCAGCCGCTGTGTATATTATAGAGAAAAGCAGCCCCTGTGTATATTATAGAGAATAGCCTTCCCTGTGTATATTATAGAGAATAGCAGCCCCTGTGTATGTTATAGAGAATAGCAGCCCTGTGTATGTTATAGAAAATAGAAGTCCCTGTGTATATTATAGAGAATAGCAGACCATGTGAATATTATTGAGAATTGCAGCAGCTGTTTATATTATAGAGAATAGCATTACCTGTCTGTTTCTTATCGAGCATAGCAGCCCATGTGAATATTATAGAGAATAGCAGTCTCTGAGAATATTATAGAGAATAGCAGCCCCTATGTATATTATAGAGAATAGCAGCCGCTGTGTATATTATAGAGAAGAGCAGTCATTGTGTATATTATACAGAAGAGCAGTCCCTTTATATATTATTGAGAATAGTAGCCCCTGTGTATATTATAGAGAATAGCAGTCCCTTTGTATATTATAGAGAATAGTAGCCCCTGTGTTTATTATAGAGAATAGCAGCCCCTCTGAATATTAAAGAGAATAGCAGCCCCTGTGTCTATGATAGTGAATAGCTGTCCCTGTTTATATTATAGAGAATGGAAAACCCTGTGTATGTTATAATGAACAGCAGCCTCTGTGTATGTTATAGAGAATAACAGCCCCTGTGTATATTATAGAGAATAGCAGTCAATGTGAATATTATAGAGAAGAGCAGTCCCTGTGTATTTTTTAGAGAATAGCAGCCCCTGTGTATATTATATAGAATAGCAGCCCCTCTATATATTATAGAGAATAGCAGTCCCTGAGAATATTATAGAGAATAGCAGCCTCTGTGTATATTATAGAGAATAGCAGCCGCTGTGTCTATTATTGAAAATAGCAGACCCTGTGTATATTATAGAGAATAGCCGCCCCTGTGTATATTATAGAGAATAACAGCCCCTGTGTTTCCTATAGAGAATAGCAGCCGCTGTGTATATTCTTGAGAATAGCCGCCCCTGTGTATATTATAGAGAATAACAGCCCCTGTGTTTCCTATAAAGAATAGCAGCCGCTGTGTATATTCTTGAGAATAGCAGACCGTGTGTATATTATAGAGAATAGCCGCCCCTGTGTATATTATAGCGAATAACAGCCGCTGTGTATTTTATAGAGAATAGCAGCCCATGTGTATATTATAGAGAATTACAGCCCCTGTGTATATTATAGAGAATAGCGGTCCTTGTGTATATTATAGAGAAGAGCAGCCCCTGTTTAAATTAGAGAGAATAGCAGCCCCAATGTATATTACAGAGAATAGCACGCCTGTGTATATTATAGAGAATAGCCTTCCCTGTGTATATTATAGATAATAGCAGCCCCTGTGTATATTGTAGAGAATATCTGCCCCTGTGTATATTATTGAGAATAGCAGACCATGTGTATATTATAGAGAATTACAGCCCCTGTGTATATTATAGAGAATAGCGGTCCTTGTGTATATTATAGAGAATAGCGGTCCTTGTGTATATTATAGAGAAGAGCAGTCCCTGTGTATATTATAGAGAATAGCAACCGCTGTGTATATTATACAGAATAGCAGCCCCTGTGTATATTTTAGAGTATAGCAGCCGCTGTGTATATTATAGAGAATAGCATTACCTGTCTGTTTCTTATTGAGAATAGCAGCGCATGTGAATATTATAGAGAATAGCGGTCCTTGTGTATATTATAATGAAGAGCAACCTCTGTGTATATTATAGAGAAGACGAGACCCTGTGTAAATTATAGAGAATAGCAGCCCCAATGTATAATACAGAGAATAGCACCCCTGTCTATATTATAGAGAATAGCAGCCGCTGTGCATATTATAGAGAATAACAGCCCCTGTGTATATTTTAGAGAATATCAGCCCCTGTATAAATTATAGAGAATAGCTGCCGCTGTGTATATTATAGTGAATATCAGCCCCTGTGTATATTATAGAGAATAGCAGCCCCTGTGTATATTATAGGGAATAGCAACCCCTGTGTATGTTATAGAGATAGCATTCCTTGTGTAAATTATAGAGAATAGCAATCCCAGTGTATGTTATAGAGAATAGCAGCCGCTGTGTATATTATAGAGAATAGCAGCCCCTGTATATATTATAGATATTAGCAACCCTTGTGTATACTGTAGAGAATAGCAGCCCCGGGTATATTATAATGAAGATCAGCCTCTGTGTATATTATCGAGAATAGCAGTCCCTATGTATATTATAGAATAGCAGCCACAGTCTATATTATAGAGAATAGCAGCCCCTGTGTAAATTATAGAGAATATCAGTCCCTGTGAAAATTATAGAGAATATCAGTCCATGTGTATATTATAGAGAATAGCAGCCGTTGTGTATGTTATTGAGAATAGCATTACCTGTGTTTTTCATGTAGAGAATCGCAGCCCCTGTGTATATTATAGAGAACAGCATTCCCTGTGTAAATTATAGAGAATAGCAGTCCGTGTGTATATTATAGAGAAGAGCAGTCCTTGTGTATATTGTAGAGAATAGCAACCCCTGTGTATATTATAGAGAATAGCAGCCCCTGTGTATATTTTAGAGTATAGCAGCCACTGTGTATATTATAGAGAAAAGCATTACCTGTCTGTTTCTTATTGAGAATAGCAGCCGATGTGAATATTATAGAGAATAGCAGTCCCTGTGTATATTGTAATGAAGAGCAACCTCTGTGTATATTATAGAGAAGAGCAGCCCCTGTGTAAATTATACAGAATAGCAGCCCCAATGTATATTACAGAGAATTGCACCCGTGTCTATATTATAGAGAATAGCAGCCGCTGTGTATATTATAGAGAATAACAGCCCCTGTGTACATTTTAGAGAATAGCAGCCCCGTGTAAATTATAGAGAGTAGCTGCCACTGTGTATATTATAGTGAATATCAGCCCCTGTGTATGTTATAGAGAACAGCAGTCCCTGTGGAAATTATATAGAATACCAACCCCTGTGAATATTATAGTGAATAGCAGCCCCTGTGTAAATTATAGAGAATCGCAATCCCAGTGTATATTATAGAGAATAGCAGCCCCTGTATAATATAGACAGCGGCTGCTATTCTCTAAAATATACACGGGGCTGCTATTCTCTATAATATACACAGGGACTGCTATTCTCTATAATATAGACAGGGGCTGCTATTATCTATAATATACAGAGAATAGCATTACCTGTCTGTTTCTTATTGAGAATAGCAGCCCCTGTGAATATTATAGAGAATAACAGTCCCTGTGTATATTATAATGAAGAGCAGCCTTTGTGTATATTATAGAGAATAGCAGTCCCTATGTATATTATAGAATAGCAGCCCCTGGGTATATTATAGAGAATAGCAGCCCCTGTGTAAATTATAGAGAATAGCAGTCCCAGTGTATATTATAGAGCATAGCGTTCCCTGTGTAAATTATAGTGAATAGCAGTCCCAGTGTATAGTATAGTGAATAGTAGCCCCTGTGTATATTATAGAGAATAGCATCCCCTGTGTATATTATAGAGAATATCAGCCCCGGTGTATATTATAGATAATAGCAGCCGCTGTGTATATTATAGAGAATATCAGCCCCGGTGTATATTATAGATAATAGCAGCCGCTGTGTATATTATAGAGAATAGCAGGCCCTGTGTACATTATCAAGAATAGCATTACCTGTCTCCTTCTTATTGAGAATAGCAGCCCCTGTCTATATTATAGTGAATAGCAGACACTGTGTATATTATAGAGAATCGCAGCTCCTGTGTATATTATAGAGAATAGCCTTCCCTGTGTATATTATAGATAATAGCAGCCCCTGTGTATATTATAGAGAGTAGCATTCCCTGTGTATATTATAATGAAGAGCAGCCTCTGTGTATATTATAGAGAATAGTGGTCCCTGTGTAAATTATAGAGAATAGCAGTCCCTGTGTATATTATAGAGAATAGCAGTCTGTGTATATATTATAGAGAAGAGCATTACCTGTGTGTTTCTTATAAAGAATAGCAGCCACTGTGTATATTGCAGAGAATAGCAGTCCTGTGTATATTCTAGAGAATAGCAGCTCTTGTGTATATTCTAGAGAATAGCAGCCCCTGTGTATATTGTAGAGAATAGCAATCCCTGGGTATATTATAGAGAATAGCAGCCCCTGTGTATATTATAGAGAATAGCAGCCGCTGTGTAACTTATAGAGAATACCAGACCCTGTGTACTTTATAGAGAATGATAGCCGCTCTGTATATTATAGAGAATAACATTACCTGTGTGTTTCTTATAGAGAAGAGCAGCCCCTGTGTATATTATAGAGAATAGCAATCCCTGTGTATATTATAGAGAATTGCAGCGCCTGTGTATATTATAGAGAATAGCAGCCCCTGTGTATATTGTAGAGAATAGCAATCCCTGGGTATATTATAGTGAATAGCAGACCCTGTGTCTATTATAGAGAATAGCAGTCCTTGTTTATATTATAGAGAATAGCAGCCCCTCTGTATCTTATAGAGAATAGCAGCCCCTCTGTATATTATAGAGAATAGCAGTCTCTGAGAATATTATAGAGAATAGCAGCCCCTATGTATATTATAGAGAATAGCAGCCGCTGTGTATATTATAGAGAAGAGCAGTGATTGTGTATATTATACAGAAGAGCAGTCCCTTTATATATTATTGAGAATAGTAGCCCCTGTGTTTATTATAGAGAATAGCAGCCCCTCTGAATATTAAAGAGAATAGCAGCCCCTGTGTCTATGATAGTGAATAGCTGTCCCTGTTTATATTATAGAGAATGGAAAACCCTGTGTATGTTATAATGAACAGCAGCCTCTGTGTATGTTATAGAGAATAACAGCCCCTGTGTATATTATAGAGAATAGCAGTCAATGTGAATATTATAGAGAAGAGCAGTCCCTGTGTATTTTTTAGAGAATAGCAGCCCCTGTGTATATTATATAGAATAGCAGCCCCTCTATATATTATAGAGAATAGCAGTCCCTGAGAATATTATAGAGAATAGCAGCCTCTGTGTATATTATAGAGAATAGCAGCCGCTGTGTATATTATTGAAAATAGCAGACCCTGTGTATATTATAGAGAATAGCCGCCCCTGTGTATATTATAGAGAATAACAGCCCCTGTGTTTCCTATAGAGAATAGCAGCCGCTGTGTATATTCTTGAGAATAGCAGACCGTGTGTATATTATAGAGAATAGCCGCCCCTGTGTATATTATAGCGAATAACAGCCGCTGTGTATTTTATAGAGAATAGCAGCCCATGTGTATATTATAGAGAATTACAGCCCCTGTGTATATTATAGAGAATAGCGGTCCTTGTGTATATTATAGAGAAGAGCAGCCCCTGTTTAAATTAGAGAGAATAGCAGCCCCAATGTATATTACAGAGAATAGCACGCCTGTGTATGTTATAGAGAATAGCCTTCCCTGTGTATATTATAGATAATAGCAGCCCCTGTGTATATTGTAGAGAATATCAGCCCCTGTGTATGTTATAGAGAATAGCAGTCCCTGTGTATATTATAGAGAATAGCAGCCGCTGTGTAACTTATAGAGAATACCAGACCCTGTGTACTTTATAGAGAATGGTAGCCGCTCTGTATATTATAGAGAATAACATTACCTGTGTGTTTCTTATAGAGAAGAGCAGCCCCTGTGTATATTATAGAGAATAGCAGTCCCTGTGTATATTATAGAGAATTGCAGCGCCTGTGTATATTATAGAGAATAGCAGCCCCTGTGTATATTGTAGAGAATAGCAATCCCTGGGTATATTATAGAGAATAGCAGACCCTGTGTCTATTATAGAGAATAGCAGTCCTTGTTTATATTATAGAGAATAGCAGCCCCTCTGTATATTATAGAGAATAGCAGTCTCTGAGAATATTATAGAGAATAGCAGCCCCTATGTATATTATAGAGAATAGCAGCCGCTGTGTATATTATAGAGAAGAGCAGTCATTGTGTATATTATACAGAAGAGCAGTCCCTTTATATATTATTGAGAATAGTAGCCCCTGTGTATATTATAGAGAATAGCAGTCCCTTTGTATATTATAGAGAATAGTAGCCCCTGTGTTTATTATAGAGAATAGCAGCCCCTCTGAATATTAAAGAGA
The DNA here is from genome assembly GCF_017639515.1 of Carcharodon carcharias. Classification (NCBI taxonomy): domain Eukaryota; kingdom Metazoa; phylum Chordata; class Chondrichthyes; order Lamniformes; family Lamnidae; genus Carcharodon; species Carcharodon carcharias. The sequence goes on from NC_054501.1 coordinate 2,381,259, forward strand.
ATAGCAGCCCCTGTGTCTATGATAGTGAATAGCTGTCCCTGTTTATATTATAGAGAATGGAAAACCCTGTGTATGTTATAATGAACAGCAGCCTCTGTGTATGTTATAGAGAATAACAGCCCCTGTGTATACTATAGAGAATAGCAGTCAATGTGAATATTATAGAGAATAGCAGCCCCTGTGTATATTATATAGAATAGCAGCCCCTCTATATATTATAGAGAATAGCAGTCCCTGAGAATATTATAGAGAATAGCAGCCTCTGTGTATATTATAGAGAATAGCAGCCGCTGTGTATATTATTGAAAATAGCAGACCCTGTGTATATTATAGAGAATAGCCGCCCCTGTGTATATTATAGCGAATAACAGCCGCTGTGTATTTTATAGAGAATAGCAGCCCATGTGTATATTATAGAGAATTACAGCCCCTGTGTATATTATAGAGAATAGCGGTCCTTGTGTATATTATAGAGAAGAGCAGCCCCTGTTTAAATTAGAGAGAATAGCAGCCCCAATGTATATTACAGAGAATAGCACGCCTGTGTATATTATAGAGAATAGCCTTCCCTGTGTATATTATAGATAATAGCAGCCCCTGTGTATATTGTAGAGAATATCTGCCCCTGTGTATATTATTGAGAATAGCAGACCATGTGTATATTAAAGAGAATAGCAGTCCCTGTGTATATTATAGTGAATAGCAGCCGCTGTGTATATCATAGAGAATTACAGCCCCTGTGTATATTATAGAGAATAGCGGTCCTTGTGTATATTATAGAGAATAGCGGTCCTTGTGTATATTATAGAGAAGAGCAGTCCCTGTGTATATTATAGAGAATAGCAACCGCTGTGTATATTATACAGAATAGCAGCCCCTGTGTATATTTTAGAGTATAGCAGCCGCTGTGTATATTATAGAGAATAGCATTACCTGTCTGTTTCTTATTGAGAATAGCAGCGCATGTGAATATTATAGAGAATAGCGGTCCTTGTGTATATTATATAGAATAGCAGCCCCTCTATATATTATAGAGAATAGCAGTCCCTGAGAATATTATAGAGAATAGCAGCCTCTGTGTATATTATAGAGAATAGCAGCCGCTGTGTATATTATTGAAAATAGCGACCCAGTGTATATTATAGAGAATAGCCGCCCCTGTGTATATTATAGAGAATAACAGCCCCTGTGTTTCCTATAGAGAATAGCAGCCGCTGTGTATATTCTTGAGAATAGCAGACCCTGTGTATATTATAGAGAATAGCCGCCCCTGTGTATATTATAGCGAATAACAGCCGCTGTGTATTTTATAGAGAATAGCAGCCCCTGTGTATATTATAGAGAATATCATTCCCTGTCTATATTATAGAGAATAGCAGCCCCTGCGTATATTATAGAGAATAGCAGCCCCTGTGTCTATTATAGAGAATAGCAGTCCTTGTTTATATTATAGAGAATAGCAGCCCCTCTGTATATTATAGAGAATAGCAGTCTCTGAGAATATTATAGAGAATAGCAGCCCCTATGTATATTATAGAGAATAGCAGCCGCTGTGTATATTATAGAGAAGAGCAGTCATTGTGTATATTATACAGAAGAGCAGTCCCTTTATATATTATTGAGAATAGTAGCCCCTGTGTATATTATAGAGAATAGCAGTCCCTTTGTATATTATAGAGAATAGTAGCCCCTGTGTTTATTATAGAGAATAGCAGCCCCTCTGAATATTAAAGAGAATAGCAGCCCCTGTGTCTATGATAGTGAATAGCTGTCCCTGTTTATATTATAGAGAATGGAAAACCCTGTGTATGTTATAATGAACAGCAGCCTCTGTGTATGTTATAGAGAATAACAGCCCCTGTGTATACTATAGAGAATAGCAGTCAATGTGAATATTATAGAGAATAGCAGCCCCTGTGTATATTATATAGAATAGCAGCCCCTCTATATATTATAGAGAATAGCAGTCCCTGAGAATATTATAGAGAATAGCAGCCTCTGTGTATATTATAGAGAATAGCAGCCGCTGTGTATATTATTGAAAATAGCAGACCCTGTGTATATTATAGAGAATAGCCGCCCCTGTGTATATTATAGCGAATAACAGCCGCTGTGTATTTTATAGAGAATAGCAGCCCATGTGTATATTATAGAGAATTACAGCCCCTGTGTATATTATAGAGAATAGCGGTCCTTGTGTATATTATAGAGAAGAGCAGCCCCTGTTTAAATTAGAGAGAATAGCAGCCCCAATGTATATTACAGAGAATAGCACGCCTGTGTATATTATAGAGAATAGCCTTCCCTGTGTATATTATAGATAATAGCAGCCCCTGTGTATATTGTAGAGAATATCTGCCCCTGTGTATATTATTGAGAATAGCAGACCATGTGTATATTAAAGAGAATAGCAGTCCCTGTGTATATTATAGTGAATAGCAGCCGCTGTGTATATCATAGAGAATTACAGCCCCTGTGTATATTATAGAGAATAGCGGTCCTTGTGTATATTATAGAGAATAGCGGTCCTTGTGTATATTATAGAGAAGAGCAGTCCCTGTGTATATTATAGAGAATAGCAACCGCTGTGTATATTATACAGAATAGCAGCCCCTGTGTATATTTTAGAGTATAGCAGCCGCTGTGTATATTATAGAGAATAGCATTACCTGTCTGTTTCTTATTGAGAATAGCAGCGCATGTGAATATTATAGAGAATAGCGGTCCTTGTGTATATTATATAGAATAGCAGCCCCTCTATATATTATAGAGAATAGCAGTCCCTGAGAATATTATAGAGAATAGCAGCCTCTGTGTATATTATAGAGAATAGCAGCCGCTGTGTATATTATTGAAAATAGCGACCCAGTGTATATTATAGAGAATAGCCGCCCCTGTGTATATTATAGAGAATAACAGCCCCTGTGTTTCCTATAGAGAATAGCAGCCGCTGTGTATATTCTTGAGAATAGCAGACCCTGTGTATATTATAGAGAATAGCCGCCCCTGTGTATATTATAGCGAATAACAGCCGCTGTGTATTTTATAGAGAATAGCAGCCCCTGTGTATATTATAGAGAATATCATTCCCTGTCTATATTATAGAGAATAGCAGCCCCTGCGTATATTATAGAGAATAGCAGCCCCTGTGTATATTATAGAGAATAGCAGCCCCTGTGTATATTATAGAGAATATCATTCCCTGTCTATATTATAGAGCCCATGTGTATATTATAGAGAATAACAGCCCCTGTGAATAATATAGACAATAGCCTTCCCTGTGCATATTATAGATAATAGCAGCCCCTGTGTATAGTATTGAGAATAGCAGACCATGTGTATATTATAGAGAATAGCTTTACCTGTCTGTTTCTTATTGAGAATAGCAACCCCTGTGTATATTATAGAGAATTGCAGCCCCTGTGTATATTTTAGAGAATAGTAGCCCCTGTGTATATTATAGAAAATATCATTACCTGTCTGTTTCTTATTGAGAATAGCAGCCCATTTGAATGTTATAGAGAATAGCAGACCCTGTGTATATTATAATGAAGAGCAGCGTCTGTGTATATTATGAAGAATAGCAGCCCCTGTGTAAATTATAGAGAATAGCAATCCCAGTGTATATTACAGAGAATTGCAGCCCCTGTGTAAATTATAGAGAATAGCAATCCCAGTGTATATTATATAGAATAGCAGCCCCGGTGTATATTATAGAGAATAGCAGCCGCTGTGTATATTATAGACAATAGCTGCCGCTGTGTATATTATAGAGAATAGCAGTCCCTGTGTAAATTATAGAGAATAGCTGCCACTGTGTATATTATAGAGAAAATCAGTCCCTGTGTATATTATAGAGAATAGCAGCCACTGTGTATATTATAGGGAATAGCAGCCCCTGTGTAAATTATAGAGAATAGCTGCCGCTGTGTATATTATAGAGAATAGCAGCCCCTGTGTATATTGTAGAGAAGAGCAGTCCCTGTGTATATTATAGAGATTAACAGACCATGTGTATATTATAGAGAATAGCTGCCGCTGTGTATATTATAGAGAATAGCATTACCTGTCTGTTTCTTATCGAGAATAGCAGCGCATGTGAATATTATAGAGAATAGCAGTCCCTGTGTATATTATAATGAAGAGCAGCCTCTGTGTATATTATAGAGAATAGCAGCCCCTGTGTATATTATTGAGCATGGAAGCCCCTGTCTATATTATACTGAATAGCAGACACTGTGTATATTATAGAGAATTGCAGCCCCTGTGTATGTTATAGAGAATAGCAGTCCCTGTGTAAATTATAGAGAATAGTTGCCGCTGTGTATATTATAGAGAATATCAGGCCCTGTGTATATTATAGAGAATAGCAGCCCCTGTGTATATTATAGAGAATAGCAGTCCCTGTGTATATTATAGAGAATAGCAGTCCCTGTGTAAATTATAGAGAATAGCTGCCGCTGTGTGTATTATAGAGAATAGCATTACCTGTCTGTTTCTTATCGAGAATAGCAGCCCATGTGTATATTATAGAGAATAGCAGTCCCTGTGCATATTATAATGAAGAGCAGACTCTGTGTATATTATAGAGAATAGCTGCCCCTGTGTATATTATAGAGAATAGCTGCAGCTGTGTATATTATAGAGAATAGCAGCCCCTCTTTATATTATAGAGAATAGCAACCCCTGTGTATATTATAGAGAATAGCAGCCCTTGTGTATATTATAATGAAGAGCAGCCTCTGTGTATATTATCGAGAATAGCAGTCCCTATGTATATTGTAGAATAGCAGCCACTGTCTATATTATAGAGAATAGCAGCCCCTGTGTATATTATAGAAAATAGCAGTCCCTGTGTATATTATAGAGAATAGCAGCCGGTGTGTATATTATTGAGAATAGCATTACCTGTGTTTTTCATATAGAGAATCGCAGCCCCTGTGTATGTTATTGATAACAACAGTCCCTGTGTAAATTATAGAGAATAGCAGCCCCTGTGTATATTATAGAGAATAGCCGCCGCTTTGTATATTTTAGAGAATAGCAGCCAGTGTGTATATTATAGAGAATAGCAGTCCCTGACTATATTATAGAGAAGAGCAGTCCCTGTGTATACTATAATGAAGAACAGCCTCTGCGAATATTATAGAGAATAGCAGCCTCTGTGTATATTATAGAGAATAGCTGCCCCTGTGTATATTATGTAGAATAGCAGCCGCTGTGTATATTATAGAGAATAGCAGCCCCTCTTTATATTATAGAGAATAGCAACCCCTGTGTATATTATAGAGAATAGCAGCCCTTGTGTATATTATAATGAAGAGCAGCCTCTGTGTATATTATCGAGAATAGCAGTCCCTAAGTATATTATAGAATAGCAGCCACTGTCTATATTATAGAGAATAGCAGCCACTGTGTATATTATAGAGAATAGCAGTCCCTGTGTAAATTATAGAGAATAGCAGCTGGTGTGTATATTATTGAGAATAGCATTACCTGTGTTTTTCATATAGAGAATCGCAGCCCCTGTGTATATTATAGAGAACAACAGTTCTTGTGTAAATTATAGAGAATAGCAGCCCCTGTGTATATTATAGAGAATAGCCGCCGCTTTGTATATTTTAGAGAATAGCAGCCAGTGTGTATATTATAGAGAATAGCAGTCCCTGACTATATTATAGAGAAGAGCAGTCCCTGTGTATACTATAATGAAGAACAGCCCCTGTGTATATTATAGAGAATAGGAGCCCCTGTGTATATTATAGAGAATAGCCTTCCCTGTGTATATTATAGATAATAGTAGCCCCTGTGTATATAATAGAGAATATCATTACCTGTCTGTTTCTTATTGAGAATAGCAGCCCATTTGAATGTTATAGAGAATAGCAGACCCTGTGTATATTATAATGAAGAGCAGCGTCTGTGTATATTATGAAGAATAGCAGCCCCTGTGTAAATTATAGAGAATAGCAATCCCAGTGTATATTATAGAGAATTGCAGCCCCTGTGTAAATTATAGAGAATAGCAATCCCAGTGTATATTATATAGAATAGCAGCCCCGGTGTATATTATAGAGAATAGCAGCCGCTGTGTATATTATAGAGAAGAGCAGTCATTGTGTATATTATACAGAAGAGCAGTCCCTTTGTATATTATTGAGAATAGTAGCCCCTGTGTATATTATAGAGAATAGCAGTCCCTTTGTATATTATAGAGAATAGTAGCCCCTGTGTTTATTATAGAGAATAGCAGCCCCTCTGAATATTAAAGAGAATAGCAGCCCCTGTGTCTATGATGGTGAATAGCTGTCCCTGTTTATATTTTAGAGAATGGAAAACCCTGTGTATGTTATAATGAACAGCAGCCTCTGTGTATATTATCGAGAATAACAGCCCCTGTGTATAGTATAGAGAATAGCAGTCAATGTGAATATTATAGAGAAGAGCAGTCCCTGTGTATTTTTTAGAGAATAGCAGCCCCTGTGTATATTATATAGAATAGCAGCCCCTCTATATATTATAGAGAATAGCAGTCCCTGAGAATATTATAGAGAATAGCAGCCTCTGTGTATATTATAGAGAATAGCAGCCGCTGTGTATATTATTGAAAATAGCAGACCCTGTGTATATTATAGAGAATAGCCGCCCCTGTGTATATTATAGAGAATAACAGCCCCTGTGTTTCCTATAGAGAATAGCAGCCGCTGTGTATATTCTTGAGAATAGCAGACCCTGTGTATATTATAGAGAATAGCCGCCCCTGTGTATATTATAGCGAATAACAGCCGCTGTGTATTTTATAGAGAATAGCAGCCCCTGTGTATATTATAGAGAATATCATTCCCTGTCTATATTATAGAGAATAGCAGCCCCTGTGTATATTATTGAGAATAGCAGACCATGTGTATATTAAAGAGAATAGCAGTCCCTGTGTATATTATAGAGAATGGCAGCCCTTGTTAATATTATAGAGAATAGCCTTCCCTGTGTATATTATAGATAATAGCTGCAGCTGTGTATATTATAGAGAATAGCAGCCCCTCTTTATATTATAGAGAATAGCAACCCCTGTGTATATTATAGAGAATAGCAGCCCTTGTGTATATTATAATGAAGTGCAGCCTCTGTGTATATTATCGAGAATAGCAGTCCCTATGTATATTATAGAATAGCAGCCACTGTCTATATTATAGAGAATAGCAGCCCCTGTGTATATTATAGAGAACAGCAGCCGCTGTGTAAATTATAGAGAATAGCAGCCCCTGTGTATATTATAGAGAATATCATTCCCTGTCTATATTATAGAGTATAGCCGCCCATGTGTATATTATAGAGAATAACAGCCCCTGTGAATATTATAGACAATAGCCATCCCTGTGCATATTATAGATAATAGCAGCCCCTGTGTATATTGTAGAGTGTGTCAGCCCCTGTGTATAGTATTGAGAATAGCAGACCATGTGTATATTATAGAGAATAGCAGTCCCTGTGTATATTATAGAGAATAGCTTTACCTGTCTGTTTCTTATTGAGAATAGCAGCCCATGTGAATATTCTAGAGAATAGCAGTCCCTGTGTATATTATGGAGAATAGCAACCCCTGTGTATATTATAGAGTTTTGCAGCCCCTGTGTATATTTTAGAGAATAGTAGCCCCTGTGTATATTATAGAGAATATCATTACCTGTCTGTTTCTTATTGAGAATAGCCGCCCATTTGAATGTTATAGAGAATAGCAGACCCTGTGTATATTATAATGAAGAGCAGCGTCTGTGTATATTATGAAGAATAGCAGCCCCTGTGTAAATTATAGAGAATAGCAATCCCAGTGTATATTATAGAGAATTGCAGCCCCGGTGTATATTATAGAGAATAGCAGCCGCTGTGTATATTATAGACAATAGCTGCCGCTGTGTATATTATAGAGAATAGCAGTCCCTGTGTAAATTATAGAGAATAGCTGCCGCTGTGTATATTATAGAGAAAATCAGTCCCTGTGTATATTATAGAGAATAGCAGTCCCTGTGCATATTATAATGAAGAGCAGCCTCTGTGTATATTATAGAGAATAGCTGCCCCTGTGTATATTATAGAGAATAGCTGCAGCTGTGTATATTATAGAGAATAGCAGCCCCTCTTTATATTATAGAGAATAGCAACCCCTGTGTATATTATAGAGAATAGCAGCCCTTGTGTATATTATAATGAAGAGCAGCCTCTGTGTATATTATCGAGAATAGCAGTCCCTATGTATATTATAGAATAGCAGCCACTGTCTATATTATAGAGAATAGCAGCCGCTGTGTATATTATAGAGGATAGCATTACCTGTCTGTTTCTTATCAAGAATAGCAGCCCATGTGTATATTATAGAGAATAGCAGTCCCTGTGTATATTATAATGAAGAGCAGCCTCTGTGTATATTATAGAGAATAGCTGCCCCTGTGTATATTATGGAGAATAGCTGCCGCTGTGTATATTATAGAGAATAGCAGCCCCTCTTTATATTATAGAGAATAGCAGCCCCTCTTTATATTATAGAGAATAGCAACCCCTGTGTATATTATAGAGAATAGCAGCCCTTGTGTATATTATAATGAAGAGCAGCCCCTCTTTATATTATAGAGAATAGCAACCCCTGTGTATATTATAGAGAATAGCAGCCCTTGTGTATATTATAATGAAGAGCAGCCTCTGTGTATATTATCGAGAATAGCAGTCCCTATGTATATTATAGAATAGCAGCCACTGTCTATATTATAGAGAATAGCAGCCGCTGTGTATATTATAGAGAATAGCAGTCCCTGTGTAAATTATAGAGAATAGCAGCCGGTGTGTATATTATTGAGAATAGCATTACCTGTGTTTTTCATATAGAGAATTGCAGCCCCTGTGTATATTATAGAGAACAACAGTTCTTGTGTAAATTATAGAGAATAGCAGCCCTGTGTATATTATAGAGAATAGCCCGCCGCTTTGTATATTTTAGAGAATAGCAGCCAGTGTGTATATTATAGAGAATAGCAGTCCCTGACTATATTATAGAGAAGAGCAGTTCCCTGTGTATACTATAATGAAGAACAGCCCCTGTGTATATTATAGAGAATAGTAGCCCCTGTGTATATTATAGAGAATATCATTACCTGTCTGTTTCTTATTGAGAATAGCAGCCCATTTGAATGTTATAGAGAATAGCAGACCCTGTGTATATTATAATGAAGAGCAGCATCTGTGTATATTATGAAGAATAGCAGCCCCTGTGTAAATTATAGAGAATAGCAATCCCAGTGTATATTATATAGAATAGCAGCCCCGGTGTATATTATAGAGAATAGCAGCCGCTGTGTATATTATAGACAATAGCTGCCGCTGTGTATATTATAGAGAAAATCAGTCCCTGTGTATATTATAGAGAATAGCAGCCACTGTATATATTATAGAGAATAGCAGCCCCTGTGTATATTATTGAGCAAGGAAGCCCCTGTCTATATTATATTGAATAGCAGACACTGTGTATATTATAGAGAATTGCAGCCCCTGTGTATGTTATAGAGAATAGCAGATCCTGTGTAAATTATAGAGAATAGTTGCTGCTGTGTATATTATAGAGAATATCAGGCCCTGTGTATATTATAGAGAATAGCAGCCCCTGTGTATATTATAGAGAATAGCAGTCCCTGTGTAAATTATAGAGAATAGCTGCCGCTGTGTATATTATAGAGAATAGCATTACCTGTCTGTTTCTTATCGAGAATAGCAGCCCATGTGTATATTATGGAGAATAGCAGTCGCTGTGCATACTATAATGAAGAGCAGCCTCTGTGTATATTATAGAGAATAGCCTTCCCTGTGTATATTATAGAGAATAGCTGCAGCTGTGTATATTATAGAGAATAGCAGCCCCTCTTTATATTATAGAGAATAGCAACCCCTGTGTATATTATAGAGAATAGCAGCCCTTGTGTATATTATAATGAAGAGCAGCCTCTGTGTATATTATCGAGAATAGCAGTCCCTATGTATATTATAGAATAGCAGCCACTGTCTATATTATAGAGAATAGCAGCCGCTGTGTATATTATAGAGAATAGCAGTCCCTGTGTATATTATAGAGAACAGCAGCCGCTGTGTAAATTATAGAGAATAGCAGCCCCTGTGTAAATTATAGAGAATAGCAGCCGGTATGTATATTATTGAGAATAGCATTACCTGTGTTTTTCATATAGAGAATCGCAGCCCCTGTGTATATTATAGAGAACAACAGTCCCTGTGTAAATTATAGAGAATAGCAGCCCCTGTGTATATTATAGAGAATAGCCGCCGCTTTGTATATTTTAGAGAATAGCAGCCAGTGTGTATATTATAGAGAATAGCAGTCCCTGACTATATTATAGAGAAGAGCAGTCCCTGTGTATACTATAATGAAGAACAGCCTCTGCGAATATTATAGAGAATAGCAGCCCCTGTGTATATTATAGAGAATAGCAGACCATGTGTATATTATAGAGAATAGCAGCCGCTGTGTATATTATAGAGGATAGCATTACCTGTCTGTTTCTTATCAAGAATAGCAGCCCATGTGTATATTATAGAGAATAGCAGTCCCTGTGTATATTATAATGAAGAGCAGCCTCTGTGTATATTATAGAGAATAGCTGCCCCTGTGTATATTATGGAGAATAGCTGCCGCTGTGTATATTATAGAGAATAGCAGCCCCTCTTTATATTATAGAGAATAGCAGCCCCTCTTTATATTATAGAGAATAGCAACCCCTGTGTATATTATAGAGAATAGCAGCCCTTGTGTATATTATAATGAAGAGCAGCCTCTGTGTATATTATCGAGAATAGCAGTCCCTATGTATATTATAGAATAGCAGCCACTGTCTATATTATAGAGAATAGCAGCCGCTGTGTATATTATAGAGAATAGCAGTCCCTGTGTAAATTATAGAGAATAGCAGCCGGTGTGTATATTATTGAGAATAGCATTACCTGTGTTTTTCATATAGAGAATTGCAGCCCCTGTGTATATTATAGAGAACAACAGTTCTTGTGTAAATTATAGAGAATAGCAGCCCCTGTGTATATTATAGAGAATAGCCGCCGCTTTGTATATTTTAGAGAATAGCAGCCAGTGTGTATATTATAGAGAATAGCAGTCCCTGACTATATTATAGAGAAGAGCAGTCCCTGTGTATATTATAATGAAGAGCAGCATCTGTGTATATTATGAAGAATAGCAGCCCCTGTGTAAATTATAGAGAATAGCAATCCCAGTGTATATTATATAGAATAGCAGCCCCGGTGTATATTATAGAGAATAGCAGCCGCTGTGTATATTATAGACAATAGCTGCCGCTGTGTATATTATAGAGAAAATCAGTCCCTGTGTATATTATAGAGAATAGCAGCCACTGTATATATTATAGAGAATAGCAGCCCCTGTGTAAATTATAGAGAATAGCTGCCGCTGTGTATATTGTAGAGAATATCAGCCCCTGTGTATATTGTAGAGAAGAGCAGTCCCTGTGTATATTATAGAGATTAACAGACCATGTGTATATTATAGAGAATAGCAGCCGCTGTGTATATTATAGAGAATAGCATTACCTGTCTGTTTCTTATCGAGAATAGCAGCGCATGTGAATATTATAGAGAATAGCAGTCCCTGTGTATATTATAATGAAGAGCAGCCTCTGTGTATATTATAAAGAATAGCAGCCCCTGTGTATATTATTGAGCATGGAAGCCCCTGTCTATATTATATTGAATAGCAGACACTGTGTATATTATAGAGAATTGCAGCCCCTGTGTATATTATAGAGAATAGCCTTCCCTGTGTATATTATAGATAATAGCAGCCCCTGTGTATATTGTAGAGAATATCAGCCCCTGTGTATGTCATAGAGACTAGCAGTCCCTGTGTAAATTATAGAGAATAGTTGCCGCTGTGTATATTATAGAGAATATCAGGCCCTGTGTATATTATAGAGAATAGCAGCCCCTGTGTATATTATAGAGAATAGCAGTCCCTGTGTAAATTATAGAGAATAGCTGCCGCTGTGTATATTATAGAGAATAGCATTACCTGTCTGTTTCTTATCGAGAATAGCAGCCCATGTGTATATTATAGAGAATAGCAGTCCCTGTGCATACTATAATGAAGAGCAGCCTCTGTGTATATTACAGAGAATAGCTGCCCCTGTGTATATTATAGAGAATAGCTGCAGCTGTGTATATTATAGAGAATAGCAGCCCCTCTTTATATTATAGAGAATAGCAACCCCTGTGTATATTATAGAGAATAGCAGCCCTTGTGTATATTATAATGAAGAGCAGCCTCTGTGTATATTATCGAGAATAGCAGTCCCTATGTATATTATAGAATAGCAGCCACTGTCTATATTATAGAGAATAGCAGCCGCTGTGTATATTATAGAGAATAGCAGTCCCTGTGTAAATTATAGAGAATAGCAGCCGGTGTGTATATTATTGAGAATAGCATTACCTGTGTTTTTCATATAGAGAATTGCAGCCCCTGTGTATATTATAGAGAACAACAGTTCTTGTGTAAATTATAGAGAATAGCAGCCCCTGTGTATATTATAGAGAATAGCCGCCGCTTTGTATATTTTAGAGAATAGCAGCCAGTGTGTATATTATAGAGAATAGCAGTCCCTGTGTATACTATAATGAAGAACAGCCCCTGTGTATATTATAGAGAATAGTAGCCCCTGTGTATATTATAGAGAATATCATTACCTGTCTGTTTCTTATTGAGAATAGCAGCCCATTTGAATGTTATAGAGAATAGCAGACCCTGTGTATATTATAATGAAGAGCAGCATCTGTGTATATTATGAAGAATAGCAGCCCCTGTGTAAATTATAGAGAATAGCAATCCCAGTGTATATTATATAGAATAGCAGCCCCGGTGTATATTATAGAGAATAGCAGACCATGTGTATATTATAGAGAATAGCAGCCGCTGTGTATATTATAGAGGATAGCATTACCTGTCTGTTTCTTATCGAGAATAGCAGCCCATGTGTATATTATAGAGAATAGCAGTCCCTGTGTAAATTATAATGAAGAGCAGCCTCTGTGTATATTATAGAGAATATCATTACCTGTCTGTTTCTTATTGAGAATAGCAGCCCATTTGAATGTTATAGAGAATAGCAGACCCTGTGTATATTATAATGAAGAGCAGCGTCTGTGTATATTATGAAGAATAGCAGCCCCTGTGTAAATTATAGAGAATAGCAATCCCAGTGTATATTATAGAGAATTGCAGCCCCTGTGTAAATTATAGAGAAAAGAAATCCCAGTGTATATTATATAGAATAGCAGCCCCGGTGTATATTATAGAGAATAGCAGCCCCTGTGTATATTATAGACAATAGCTGCCGCTGTGTATATTATAGAGAATAGCAGTCCCTGTGTAAATTATAGAGAATAGCTGCCGCTGTGTATATTATAGAGAAAATCAGTCCCTTTGTATATTATAGAGAATAGCAGCCACTGTGTATCTTATAGAGAATAGCAGCCCCTGTGTAAATTATAGAGAATAGCTGCCGCTGTGTATATTATAGAGAATATCAGCCCCTGTGTATATTGTAGAGAAGAGCAGTCCCTGTGTATATTATAGAGATTAACAGACCATGTGTATATTATAGAGAATAGCAGCCGCTGTGTATATTATAGAGAATAGCATTACCTGTCTGTTTCTTATCGAGAATAGCAGCGCATGTGAATATTATAGAGAATAGCAGTCCCTGTGTATATTATAATGAAGAGCAGCCTCTGTGTATATTATAGAGAATAGCAGCCCCTGTGTATATTATTGAGCATGGAAGCCCCTGTCTATATTATATTGAATAGCAGACACTGTGTATATTATAGAGAATTGCAGCCCCTGTGTATATTATAGAGAATAGCCTTCCCTGTGTATATTATAGATAATAGCAGCCCCTGTGTATATTGTAGAGAATATCAGCCCCTGTGTATGTTATAGAGAATAGCAGTCCCTGTGTACATTATAGAGAATAGTTGCCGCTGTGTATATTATAGAGAATATCAGGCCCTGTGTATATTATAGAGAATAGCAGCCCCTGTGTATATTATAGAGAATAGCAGTCCCTGTGTAAATTATAGAGAATAGCTGCCGCTGTGTATATTATAGAGAATAGCATTACCTGTCTGTTTCTTATCGAGAATAGCAGCCCATGTGTATATTATAGAGAATAGCAGTCCCTGTGTATATTATAATGAAGAGCAGCCTCTGTGTGTATTATAGAGAATAGCTGCCCCTGTGTATATTATGGAGAATAGCTGCCGCTGTGTATATTATAGAGAATAGCAGCCCCTCTTTATATTATAGAGAATAGCAGCCCCTCTTTATATTATAGAGAATAGCAACCCCTGTGTATATTATAGAGAATAGCAGCCCTTGTGTATATTATAATGAAGAGCAGCTTCTGTGTATATTATCGAGAATAGCAGTCCCTATGTATATTATAGAATAGCAGCCACTGTCTATATTATAGAGAATAGCAGCCGCTGTGTATATTATAGAGAATAGCAGTCCCTGTGTAAATTATAGAGAATAGCAGCCGGTGTGTATATTATTGAGAATAGCATTACCTGTGTTTTTCATATAGAGAATTGCAGCCCCTGTGTATATTATAGAGAACAACAGTTCTTGTGTAAATTATAGAGAATAGCAGCCCCTGTGTATATTATAGAGAATAGCCGCCGCTTTGTATATTTTAGAGAATAGCAGCCAGTGTGTATATTATAGAGAATAGCAGTCCCTGACTATATTATAGAGAAGAGCAGTCCCTGTGTATACTATAATGAAGAACAGCCCCTGTGTATATTATAGAGAATAGTAGCCCCTGTGTATATTATAGAGAATATCATTACCTGTCTGTTTCTTATTGAGAATAGCAGCCCATTTGAATGTTATAGAGAATAGCAGACCCTGTGTATATTATAATGAAGAGCAGCATCTGTGTATATTATGAAGAATAGCAGCCCCTGTGTAAATTATAGAGAATAGCAATCCCAGTGTATATTATATAGAATAGCAGCCCCGGTGTATATTATAGAGAATAGCAGCCGCTGTGTATATTATAGACAATAGCTGCCGCTGTGTATATTATAGAGAAAATCAGTCCCTGTGTATATTATAGAGAATAGCAGCCACTGTATATATTATAGAGAATAGCAGCCCCTGTGAAAATTATAGAGAATAGCTGCCGCTGTGTATATTATAGAGAATATCAGCCCCTGTGTATATTGTAGAGAAGAGCAGTCCCTGTGTATATTATAGAGATTAACAGACCATGTGTATATTATAGAGAATAGCAGCCGCTGTGTATATTATAGAGAATAGCATTACCTGTCTGTTTCTTATCGAGAATAGCAGCGCATGTGAATATTATAGAGAATAGCAGTCCCTGTGTATATTATAATGAAGAGCAGCCTCTGTGTATATTATAGAGAATAGCAGCCCCTGTCTATATTATTGAGCATGGAAGCCCCTGTCCATATTATATTGAATAGCAGACACTGTGTATATTATAGAGAATAGCCTTCCCTGTGTATATTATGGATAATAGCAGCCCCTGTGTATATTGTAGAGAATATCAGCCCCTGTGTATGTTATAGAGAATAGCAGTCCCTGTGTAAATTATAGAGAATAGTTGCCGCTGTGTATATTATAGAGAATATCAGGCCCTGTGTATATTATAGAGAATAGCAGCCCCTGTGTATATTATAGAGAATAGCAGTCCCTGTGTAAATTATAGAGAATAGCTGCCGCTGTGTATATTATAGAGAATAGCATTACCTGTCTGTTTCTTATCGAGAATAGCAGCCCATGTGTATATTATAGAGAATAGCAGTCCCTGTGTATATTATAATGAAGAGCAGCCTCTGTGTATATTACAGAGAATAGCTGCCCCTGTGTATATTATAGAGAATAGCTGCAGCTGTGTATATTATAGAGAATAGCAGCCCCTCTTTATATTATAGAGAATAGCAACCCCTGTGTATATTATAGAGAATAGCAGCCCTTGTGTATATTATAATGAAGAGCAGCCTCTGTGTATATTATCGAGAATAGCAGTCCCTATGTATATTATAGAATAGCAGCCACTGTCTATTTTATAGAGAATAGCAGCCGCTGTGTATATTATAGAGAATAGCAGTCCCTGTGTAAATTATAGAGAATAGCAGCCGGTGTGTATATTATTGAGAATAGCATTACCTGTGTTTTTCATATAGAGAATTGCAGCCCCTGTGTATATTATAGAGAACAACAGTTCTTGTGTAAATTATAGAGAATAGCAGCCCCTGTGTATATTATAGAGAATAGCCGCCGCTTTGTATATTTTAGAGAATAGCAGCCAGTGTGTATATTATAGAGAATAGCAGTCCCTGACTATATTATAGAGAAGAGCAGTCCCTGTGTATACTATAATGAAGAACAGCCCCTGTGTATATTATAGAGAATAGTAGCCCCTGTGTATATTATAGAGAATATCATTACCTGTCTGTTTCTTATTGAGAATAGCAGCCCATTTGAATGTTATAGAGAATAGCAGACCCTGTGTATATTATAATGAAGAGCAGCATCTGTGTATATTATGAAGAATAGCAGCCCCTGTGTAAATTATAGAGAATAGCAATCCCAGTGTATATTATATAGAATAGCAGCCCCGGTGTATATTATAGAGAATAGCAGCCGCTGTGTATATTATAGACAATAGCTGCCGCTGTGTATATTATAGAGAAAATCAGTCCCTGTGTATATTATAGAGAATAGCAGCCACTGTATATATTATAGAGAATAGCAGCCCCTGTGTAAATTATAGAGAATAGCTGCCGCTGTGTATATTATAGAGAATATCAGCCCCTGTGTATATTGTAGAGAAGAGCAGTCCCTGTGTATATTATAGAGATTAACAGACCATGTGTATATTATAGAGAATAGCAGCCGCTGTGTATATTATAGAGAATAGCATTACCTGTCTGTTTCTTATCGAGAATAGCAGCGCATGTGAATATTATAGAGAATAGCAGTCCCTGTGTATATTATAATGAAGAGCAGCCTCTGTGTATATTATAGAGAATAGCAGCCCCTGTGTATATTATTGAGCATGGAAGCCCCTGTCTATATTATATTGAATAGCAGACACTGTGTATATTATAGAGAATTGCAGCCCCTGTGTATATTATAGAGAATAGCCTTCCCTGTGTATATTATAGAGAATAGCAGCCCCTGTGTATATTGTAGAGAAGAGCAGTCCCTGTGTATATTATAGAGATTAACAGACCATGTGTATATTATAGAGAATAGCAGCCGCTGTGTATATTATAGAGAATAGCATTACCTGTCTGTTTCTTATCGAGAATAGCAGCGCATGTGAATATTATAGAGAATAGCAGTCCCTGTGTATATTATAATGAAGAGCAGCCTCTGTGAATATTATAGAGAATAGCAGTCACTGTGTATATTATAATGAAGAGCAGCCTCTGTGTATGTTATAGAGAATAGCAGCCCCTGTGTATATTATTGAGCATGGAAGCCCCTGTCTATATTATATTGAATAGCAGACACTGTGTATATTATAGAGAATTGCAGCCCCTGTGTATATTATAGAGAATAGCCTTCCCTGTGTATATTATAGATAATAGCAGCCCCTGTGTATATTGTAGAGAATATCAGCCCCTGTGTATGTTATAGAGAATAGCAGTCCCTGTGTAAATTATAGAGAATAGTTGCCGCTGTGTATATTATAGAGAATATCAGGCCCTGTGTATATTATAGAGAATAGCAGCCCCTGTGTATATTATAGAGAATAGCAGCCCCTGTGTATATTATAGAGAATAGCAGTCCCTGTGTATATTATAGAGAATAGCAGTCCCTGTGTAAATTATAGAGAATAGCTGCCGCTGTGTATATTATAGAGCATAGCATTACCTGTTTGTTTCTTATCGAGAATAGCAGCCCATGTGTATATTATAGAGAATAGCAGTCCCTGTGTATTTTATAATGAAGAGCAGCCTCTGTGTATATTATAGAGAATAGCTGCCCCTGTGTATATTATAGAGAATAGCTGCAGCTGTGTATATTATAGAGAATAGCAGCCCCTCTTTATATTATAGAGAATAGCAACCCCTGTGTATATTATAGAGAATAGCAGCCCTTGTGTATATTATAATGAAGAGCAGCCTCTGTGTATATTATCGAGAATAGCAGTCCCTATGTATATTATAGAATAGCAGCCACTGTCTATATTATAGAGAATAGCAGCCACTGTCTATATTATAGAGAATAGCAGCCCCTGTGTATATTATAGAGAATAGCAGTCCCTGTTTATATTATAGAGAACAGCAGCCGCTGTGTAAATTATAGAGAAAGCAGCCGCTGTGTAAATTATAGAGAATAGCAGCCGGTATGTATTTTATTGAGAATAGCATTACCTGTGTTTTTCATATAGAGAATCGCAGCCCCTGTGTATATTATAGAGAACAACAGTCCCTGTGTAAATTATAGAGAATAGCAGCCCCTGTGTATATTATAGAGAATAGCCGCCGCTTTGTATATTTTAGAGAATAGCAGCCAGTGTGTATATTATAGAGAATAGCAGTCCCTGACTATATTATAGAGAAGAGCAGTCCCTGTGTATACTATAATGAAGAACAGCCTCTGCGAATATTATAGAGAATAGCAGCCCCTGTGTATATTTTAGAGAATAGCAGACCATGTGTATATTATAGAGAATAGCAGCCGCTGTGTATATTATAATGAAGAGCAGCCTCTGTGTATATTATAGAGAGTAGCTGCCCCTGTGTATATTATGGAGAATAGCTGCCGCTGTGTATATTATAGAGAATAGCAGCCCCTCTTTATATTATAGAGAATAGCAACCCCTGTGTATATTATAGAGAATAGCAGCCCTTGTGTATATTATAATGAAGAGCAGCCTCTGTGTATATTATCGAGAATAGCAGTCCCTATGTATATTATAGAATAGCAGCCACTGTCTATATTATAGCGATTAGCAGCCGCTGTGTATATTATAGAGAATAGCAGTCCCTGTGTAAATTATAGAGAATAGCAGCCGGTGTGTATATTATTGAGAATAGCATTACCTGTGTTTTTCATATAGAGAATCGCAGCCCCTGTGTATATTATAGAGAACAACAGTCCCTGTCTAAATTATAGAGAATAGCAGCCCCTATGTATATTATAGAGAATAGCCGCCGCTTTGTATATTTTAGAGAATAGCAGCCAGTGTGTATATTATAGAGAATAGCAGTCCCTGACTATATTATAGAGAAGAGCAGTCCCTGTGTATACTATAATGACGAACAGCCTCTGTGTATATTATAGAGAATAGCAGCCCCTGTGTATATTATAGAGAATAGCAGACCATGTGTATATTATAGAGAATAGCAGCCGCTGTGTATATTATAGAGGATAGCATTACCTGTCTGTTTCTTATCGAGAATAGCAGCCCATGTGTATATTATGAAGAATAGCAGCCCCTGTGTAAATTATAGAGAATAGCAATCCCAGTGTATATTATAGAGAATAGCAGCCCCTCTTTATATTATAGAGAATAGCAACCCCTGTGTATATTATAGAGAATAGCAGCCCTTGTGTATATTATAATGAAGAGCAGCCTCTGTGTATATTATCGAGAATAGCAGTCCCTATGTATATTATAGAATAGCAGCCACTGTCTATATTATAGAGAATAGCAGCCCATGTGTATATTATAGAGAATAGCAGTCCCTGTGTAAATTATAATGAAGATCAGCCTCTGTGTATATTATGAAGAATAGCAGCCCCTGTGTAAATTATAGAGAATAGCAATCCCAGTGTATATTATAGAGAATAGCAGCCCTTCTTTATATTATAGAGAATAGCAGTCCCTGTGTAAATTATAGAGAATAGCAGCCGGTGTGTATATTATTGAGAATAGCATTACCTGTGTTTTTCATATAGAGAATCGCAGCCCGTGTATATTATAGAGAACAACAGTCCCTGTGTAAATTATAGAGAATAGCAGCCCCTGTGTATATTATAGAGAATAGCCGCCGCTTTGTATATTTTAGAGAATAGCAGCCAGTGTGCATATTATAGAGGAGAGCAGTCCCTGACTATGTTATAGAGAAGAGCAGTCCCTGTGTATACTATAATGAAGAACAGCCCCTGTGTATATTATAGAGAATAGGAGCCCCTGTGTAAATTATACAGAATAGCAGTCCCAGTGTATATTATAGAGAATAGCAGCCGCTGTGTATATTATAGAGAATAGCAGTCCCTGTGTAAATTATAGAGAATAGTAGCCGCTGTGTATATTATGGAGAATAGCCTTCCCTGTGTATATTATAGATAATAGCAGCCCCTGTGTATATTATAGAGAATAGCATTCCCTGTGTATATTCTATTGAAGAGCAGCCTCTGTGTATATTATAGAGAATAGCAGCCCCTGTGCAAATTATACAGAATAGCAGTCCCAGTGTATATTATAGAGAATAGCAGCCGCTGTGTATATTATAGAGAATAGCAGTCCCTGTGTAAATTATAGAGAATAGTAGCCGCTGTGTATATTATGGAGAATAGCCTTCCCTGTGTATATTATAGATAATAGCAGCCCCTGTGTATATTATAGAGAATAGCATTCCCTGTGTATATTCTATTGAAGAGCAGCCTCTGTGTATATTATGGAGAATAGCAGCTCCTGTGCAAATTATACAGAATAGCAGTCCCAGTCTATATTATAGAGAATAGCAGCCGCTGTGTATATTATAGAGAATAGCAGCCCCTGTGCAAATTATACAGAATAGCAGTCCCAGTGTATATTATAGAGAATAGCAGCCGCTGTGTATATTATAGAGAATAGCAGCCCCTGTGTAAATTATAGAGAATAGCAGCCGCTGTGTAAATTATAGAGAATAGCAGTCCCAATGTATATTATGGAGAATAGCAGCCGCTGTGTATATTAAAGAGAATAGCTGCCGCTTTGTATATTATAGAGAGTAGCAGCCCCTGTCTATGCGTTACCGATTAAGCCCCTCTGTGTACCCGTTTTGCCTGCTTGTCAGTGTTTATATTTCGGTGACAATCCTGGGGAGTGTTTCTGGACTGCCCCCTGGGTAGTGGCGTGTGCATCTTGGACCCTGTTCCCCGCTGAGCCGACAGCGCCAGAGTTGTGGCCGCTTCCGAGTCCGGTGCCCGTTCCCGTCAAGCCCGGTGGTGGAGCGGGACCTCACCGCCCGAGGGAACGCCCCCGCGACTCCCACCGGGGGGAGCGGCGTGTCGTTCGCCGGGGACACACGAGGCTGGTCGGGCCCTGGGCTCGGGGCCCCTGTTTGAGCCTGTGCGTTCGGCCTGTGTGAGACTTCAGCGTCTCCCTGGGGGTGGGGGTGGGTGCGGGTGTGGGGGCCGGGGTAGGAGCGATCCCCTGAGGATCTGGGAATAGCACCCGTGAACCTGGGGTACCTCGGCCTTCGATTTCCAGTCCTGGTTCCCGAGCGGGATTGGAAACAGCTTCTCCTGCGTCGTTCGGCAGCCTCAGGATGTCCCGGAACACCTCGCAGCCAGAGGAGGAATCCCCTCTTTTTACATTTTATTCGAAGCGCAGCCACCGCTGTCATGTCGGAAACGCGGCATCCAAACCGCGCACAGCAGGATCCCACAAACAGCAATTCTCTCCGTTTGTCTTACTTTAAGTGAGCTTGGCCTCGAGGAGAACCTCCCCCAGCTCCCTCGGCGCTGACCCTC
Source organism: Carcharodon carcharias (assembly GCF_017639515.1). Lineage (NCBI taxonomy): Eukaryota > Metazoa > Chordata > Chondrichthyes > Lamniformes > Lamnidae > Carcharodon > Carcharodon carcharias. The sequence goes on from NC_054501.1 coordinate 2,403,070, forward strand.
CCACAGTGCGGCGCTCCCTCAGCACTGACCCTCCCACAGTGCGGCGCTCCCTCAGCACTGACCCTCCCACAGTGCGGCGCTCCCTCAGCACTGACCCTCCGACAGTGCGGCGCTCCCTCAGCACTGACCCTCCGACAGTGCGGCGCTCCCTCAGCGCTGACCCTCCCACAGTGCAGCGCTCCTTCAGCACTGACCCTCCGACAGTGCGGCGCTCCCTCAGCACTGACCCTCCGACAGTGCGGCGCTCCCTCAGCGCTGACCCTCCCACAGTGCAGCGCTCCCTCAGCGCTGACCCTCCCACAGTGCGGTGCTCCCTCAGCACTGACCCTCCGACAGTGCGGCGATCCCTCAGTGTTGGTACCGGGTGGGGAGTTGCAGGCCTGGTATCAGGCGTTCGTGGCGAGGGTCTCGATCACACAACCTTCTGACTCCGAGGGAAGAGACCCATGAGATGCCAAAGGGATGGTGGCTGGAGAGGTGGGCAAGGTGTGAGCGAGGGAAGTGGCATTCCCATCGCTGAATCCCCCCAACATCGACATCCTGGGGGGTTACCATTGACCAGAAACTGAACTGTGGACCCAACCATATAAATACTGTGGCTACAAGAGCAGGTCAGAGGCTGGGAATCCTGCGGAGAGTAAATATAAATATATTTAATATAAAATAACGGGTACAGTTGTAAAGGGTGCTCAGGAGCAGGGGGACCTGGGTATAGAGTCTTTTTTTGCAAACAGAATCAATGAACTGGACCAGGAATCAAAGGGGGTGGTGGGTATGTGGGGGGGTGACTGGGGTACTGGGACTAGAACAAAACCCGATGGGAAACGTGCTAAATTGAACCAAAGTGTAATTCCCGGGGTGGGGGGATGGTGGGGGTGATGATGCACCCCAGCCCCCACAGAGCCCACTGGTCGCAGGAGCTCTCCAGCGCACTAGGGGGCACCACATGCTCCCTCCCTCGGGCCGCCCGGTGACTGGGGAAGTATCCACGGCGGAGTGGGGCTGGCAGGGCAGACAGATGGGCCGGACGACTCCCACCCGCCCACCCGCACCCGCTGCCTGGAGCTGTTGACCGTCACTTAGGCCAGGCCCTGGAGTAGGTAGGCCCTCCTCCCTCCCTCCCTCCATGCCCCCCCACCCCCGCGACCCACCCACTTACCACACCGGGTGACCAAAGATGAGGAGCATGGGGCTGAAGTGCCGCCCAAAAAATTCAGGTGCCACCTGTCCACCAGCTCCCAACCCCGCCGCACTTTTCCAAAGGAAGAGCTGCGACCCTTGGGCGATCTGCGTACAGCGTGGAGCGCGGACTCGCGCGGAACCGGCTCCCACAGGGGGAGGGTGTCGAGGCGAATGGCGTGGATGCGTTTAAGGGTTTGAGGTCGAGGGGTGGGGGGTTGTGGCGGGGGGGGCGGCGGTGGGAAGCTGGATAAATGGGGAGAACGGGACAGAAGGATGGAGGGATAAGGGGGCGACTGTGAAGAGCGGATTCCACCCCCCATGGGTGACTGGATATGCCGACTGGACCCGCGGGGAGGTGTCGGGGGGTGGGTTCCGGTGATTCGTTGGTTGAACATGGTGGGGAGGGGGAGGGGCGAGTGCCGATGGGGCGGTGAACCGAGATGGGAGCCCCGAGTCTCCAGCCACCCCTCCCCCACACACCTACCTCCACCCCCTCCCCCCACCCACACCCTCACCCTCCAGACTTCTCCTGAGGCGGCCCAGGACGGGGGGCTGGGGGGGGGGGAGGAGGAGGAGGAGGGGGTGGGGCGGATGGGGGTTTGTTGGGTGGGGGAAGGGGGGTTGGTGGAATTAAACAACGAGGTGGGGGGGGATTAAAGACCCCGACAAAAGCCAAGGGAGGGAGGTGGCGAGACTCATCGACGAGTCGACTGGGATGTGGGGCAAGGGGGGGAGGGGGTGGGGAAGAGGGTGGGGTCAATTGGATCCCGCTCTCGAAGGGCGTGCCTGGACAGGATGGGGCCGAATGGCATCCAGCTGTGCCGTGCTGCTCCGGGGTCTCCCCCTCCTCTTCGGCCTACGGAGACGGTCAGGAGGACCTGGGGGAAGGGGAAGGGGACGGGAGCGGGAATGGGGGAAGGGGCCTAGAAAGAGCCCCCGCAGGTCATCTCGTCCCGGAGCTCGTCCTCAGCTGGACCCCGGGCAGGCTCCTCGTCGCTGTAGGCCTGAGCGTAGTCCCGGCGGCTCGGGGGGCGGGAGCGCCGACCCAGCAGGTCGCTGGCGGCGCTCTCCATCTCGTCCACCGTCATGTGGCAGGCGTCAGCGATCTCGCGCTTGGCAAAGGCCACAAACTTGGGGTCCCGAGCGTAGAGCTCCAACCCCTCGGAGATCAGCACCTGGGGGGGGAAGAGAGAGAGAGAGAGAGACAGAGGGTGAGCGAGAGAGTGAGGGAGAGAGTGAGGGAGAGGGTGAGGGAGAGAGTGAGGGAGAGGATGAGGGAGAGGGTGAGGGAGAGAGTGAGGGAGAGGATGAGGGAGAGGATGAGGGAGAAAATGAGGGAGAGAGTGAGTGAGAGAATGAGGGAGAGAGTGAGGGAGAGGATGAGGGAGAAAATGAGGGAGAGAGTGAGTGAGAGAATGAGGGAGAGAGTGAGGGAGAGAATGAGGGAGAGAATGAGGGAGAGAATGAGGGAGAGAGTGAACGAGCGAGAGAGTGAGCGAGCGGAAGAGGGAGAGCATGAGCGCGAGAGTGGGATTAGACTGGGTGGGATATTAAAGGGTGCGGGGAGTGTGGGATTAGATTGGGTGGGATATTAAAGGGTGCGCTGAGTGAGGGAGAGAGTGGGATTAGACTGGGTGGGATATTAAAGGGTGCGGGGAGTGTGGGATTAGACTGGGTGGGATATTAAAGGGTGTGGGGAGTGAGGGGGAGAGTTGGATTAGACTGGGTGGGATATTAAAATGTGCGGGGAGTGAGGGGGAGAGTGGGATTAGTCTGGGTGTGATATTAAAGGGTGTGGGGAGTGAGGGGGAGAGTGGGATTAGACTGGGTGGGATATTAAAGGGTGCGGGGAGTGAGGGGGAGAGTGGGATTAGACTGGGTGGGATATTAAAGGGTGCGGGGAGTGAAGGGGAGAGTGGGATTAGACTGGGTGGGATATTAAAGGGTTCGGGGCATGAGGGGAGAGTGGGATTAGACTGGGTGGGATATTAAAGCATTCGGGGAGTGAGGGGAGAGTGGGATTAGACTGGGTGGGATATTAAAGGGTGCGGGGAGTGAGGAGGAGAGTGGGATTAGACTGGGTGGGATAATAAAGGGTGCGGGGAGTGAGGTGGAGAGTGGGATTAGACTGGGTGGGATATTAAAGTGTGCGGGGAGTGAGGGGGAGAGTGGTTTTAGACTGGGTGGGATATTAAAGGGTGTGGGGAGTGAGGGGGATATTTAAAGGTGCGGGGAGAGTGGGTTTAGACTGGGTGGGATATTAAAGGGTGTGGGGAGTGAGGAGGAGAGTGGGATTAGACTGGGTGGGATATTAAAAGGTGCGGGGAGTGAGGGGAAGAGTGGGATTAGACTGGGTGGGATAATAAAGGGTGCGGGGAGTGAGGGGGAGTGTGGGATTAGACTGGGTGGGATATTAAAGGGTGTGGGGAGTGAGGGGGAGAGTGGAATTAGACTGGGTGGGATATTAAAGGGTGCGGGGAGTGAAGGGGAGAGTGGGATTAGACTGGGTGTGTATTTAAAGTGTTCGGGGAGTGAAGGGTAGAGTGGGATTAGACTGGGTGGGATATTAAAGGTGCGCGGAGGGTGTGATTAGACCGTGTGGGATATTAAAGCGTGCGGGGAGTGAGGGGGAGAGTGGGATTAGATTGGGTGGGATATTAAAGGGTCCGGCGAGTGAGGGGGAGAGTGGGATTAGACTGGGTGGGATATTAAAGGGTGCGGGGAGTGAGGGGGAGAGAGGGATTAGTCTGGGTGGGATATTAAAAGGTGCGGGGAGTGAGGGGAAGAGTGGGATTAGACTGGGTGGGAAAATAAATGTTGCGGGGAGTGAGGGGGAGAGTGGGATTAGACTGGGTGGGATATTAAAGCATTCGGGGAGTGAGGGGGAGAGTGGGATTAGACTGGGTGGGATATTAAAGGGTGCGGGGAGTGAGGGGGAGAGTGGTTTTAGACTGGGTGGCGTATTAAAGGGTGCGGGGAATGAGCGGGAGAGTGGGATTAGACTGGGTGGGATATTAAAGGGTGAGGGGGAGAGTGGGATTAGACTGGGTGGGATATTAAAGCATTCGGGGAGTGAGGGGGAGAGTGGGATTAGACTGGGTGGGATATTAAAGGGTGTGGGGAGTGAGGAGGAGAGTGGGATTAGACTGGGTGGTATATTAAAGGATGCGGGGAGTGGGGGGGAGAGTGGGATTAGATTGGGTGGGATATTAAAGTGTGCGGGGAGTGAGGGGGAGAGTGGGATTAGACTGGGTGGGATATTAAAGGGTGCGGGGAGTGTGGGATTAGACTGGGTGGGATATTAATGCGTGCGGGGAGTGAGGGGGAGAGTGGAATTAGATTGGGTGGGATATTAAAGTGTGCGGGGAGTGAGGGGGAGAGTGGGATTAGACTGGGTGGGATATTAAAGGGTGCGGGGAGTGAGGGGGAGAGTGGGATTAGACTGGTTGGGATATTAAAGGGTGCGGTGAGTGAGGGGGAGAGTGGTTTTAGACTGGGTGGCATACTAAAGGGTGCGGGGAGTGAGGGGGAGATTGGGATTAGACTGGGTGGGATATTAAAGGGTGCGGGGAGGGTGGGATTAGACTGGGTGGGATATTAAAGGGTGCGGGGAGTGAGGGGGAGAGTGGGATTAGACTGGGTGGGATATTATTGGGTGCGGGGAGGGTGGGATTAGACTGGGTGGGATATTAAAGCGTGTGGCGAGTGAGGGGGAGAGTGGTATTAGACTGGGTGGGATATTATTGGGTGCGGGGAGTGAGGGGGAGAGTGGGATTAGACTGGGTGGGATATTACAGGGTGTGGGGAGTGAGGGGGAGAGTGGGATTAGACTGGGTGGGACATTAAAGGGTGCGGGGAGTGAAGGGGAGAGTGGGATTAGACTGGGTGGGATATTAAAGAGCTCGGGGAGTGAGGGGGATATTGGGATTAGACTGGGTGGGATATTAAAGCATTCGGGGAGTGAGGGGGAGAGTGGGATTAGACTGGGTGGGATATTAAAGGGTGCAGGGAGAGTGGGTTTAGACTGGATGGGATATTAAAGGGTGTGGGGAGTGAGGAGGAGAGTGGGATTAGACTGGGTGGTCTATTAAAGCGTGCGGGGAGTGAGGGGGAGAGTGGGATTAGACTGGGTGGCATATTAAAGGGTGCGGGGAGTGAGGGGGAGATTGGGATTAAACTGGGTGGGATATTACAGGGTGCGGGGAGGGTGGGATTAGACTGGGTGGGAAATTAAAGCGTGCGGGGAGTGAGGGGGAGAGTGGGATTAGATTGGGTGGGAAATTAAAGGGTGCGGGGAGTGAGGCGGAGAGTGGGATTAGACTGGATGGGATATTAAAGGGTGCGGGCAGTGACGGGGAAAGTGGTTTTAGACTGGGTGGGATAATAAAGGGTGCAGGGAGTGAGGGGGAGAGTGGGATTAGACTGGGTGGGATATTAAAAGGTGCGGGGAGTGAGGGGGAGAGTGGGATTTGACTGGGTGGGATAATAAAGGTGCGCGGAGTGAGGGGGAGTGTGGGATTAGACTGGGTGGGATATTAAAGGGTGTGGGGAGTGAGGGGGAGAGTGGGATTAGACTGGGTGGGATATTAAAGGGTGCGGGGAGTGAAGGGGAGAGTGGGATGAGAATGCGTGGGACATTAAAGCGGTCGGGGAGTGAGGGGGAGAGTGGGATTAGACTGGGTGGGATATTGAAGCATTCGGGGAGTGAGGTGGAGAGTGGGATTGGACTGGGTGGGATATTAAAGGGTGTGGGGAGAGTGGGTTTAGACTGGGTGGGATATTAAAGGGTGTGGGGAGTGAGGGGGAGAGTGGGATTAGACTGGGTGGTATATTAAAGGGTGTGGGGAGTGAGAGGGAGAGTGGGATTAGACTGGGTGGGATATTAAAGGGTGCGGGGAGTGAGGGGGAGAGTGGGATTAGACTGGGTGGGATATTAAAGGGTGTGGGGAGTGAGGGGGAGAGTGGGATTAGACTGGGTGTTATATTAAAGGGTGCGGGGAGTGAGGGGGAGAGTGGGATTAGACTGGCTGGGATATTAAAGGGTGTGGGGAGTGAGAGGGAGAGTGGGATTAGACTGGGTGGGATATTAAAGGGTGCGGGGAGTGAGGTGAGAGTGGGATTAGACTGGGTGTGATTTTAAAGTGTTCGGGGAGTGAAGGGTAGAGTCGGATTAGACTGGGTGGGATATTAAAGCATTCGGGGAGAGTGGGATTGGACTGGGTGGGATATAAAAGGGAGTGGGAGTGAGGGGGAGAGTGGGATTAGACTGGGTGGCATATTAAAGGGTGCGGCGAGTGAGGGGGAGAGTGGGATTAGACTGGATGGGATATTAAAGGGTGCGGGGAGTGAGGGGGAGAGTGGGATTAGACTGGTTGTGATATTAAAAGGTGCGGGGAGTGAGGGGTAGAGTGGGATGAGACTGGGTGGGATATTAAAGGTGCGCGGAGGGTGGGATTAGACCGTGTGGGATAATAAAGCGTGCGGGGAGTGAGGGGGAGAGTGGGATTAGATTGGGTGGGATATTAAAGGGTCCGGCGAGTGAGGGGGAGAGAGGGATTAGTCTGGGTGGGATATTAAAAGGTGCGGGGAGTGAGGGGAAGAGTGGGATTAGACTGGGTGGCATAATAAATGTTGCGGGGAGTGAGGGGGAGAGTGGGATTAGACTGGGTGGGATATTAAAGCATTCGGGGAGTGAGGGGGAGAGTGGGATTAGACTGGGTGGGATAATAAAGGGTGCGGGGAGTGAGGGGGAGTGTGGGATTAGACTGGGTGGGATATTAAAGGGTGTGGGGAGTGAGGGGGAGAGTGGAATTAGACTGGGTGGGATATTAAAGGGTGCGGGGAGTGAAGGGGAGAGTGGGATTAGACTGGGTGTGTTTTTAAAGTGTTCGGGGAGTGAAGGGTAGAGTGGGATTAGACTGGGTGGGATATTAAAGGGTGTGGGGAGTGAGGGGGAGAGTGGAATTAGACTGGGTGGGATATTAAAGGGTGCGGGGAGTGAAGGGGAGAGTGGGATTAGACTGGGTGTGATTTTAAAGTGTTCGGGGAGTGAAGGGTAGAGTGGGATTAGACTGGGTGGGATATTAAAGCATTCGGGGAGAGTGGGATTGGACTGGGTGGGATATAAAAGGGAGTGGGAGTGAGGGGGAGAGTGGGATTAGACTGGGTGGCATTTTCAAGGGTGCGGCGAGTGAGGGGGAGAGTGGGATTAGACTGGATGGGATATTAAAGGGTGCGGGGAGTGAGGGGGAGAGTGGGATTAGACTGGTTGTGATATTAAAAGGTGCGGGGAGTGAGGGGAAGAGTGGGATGAGACTGGGTGGGATATTAAAGGGTTCGGGGAGTGAAGGAGAGACTGGGATTAGACTGGGTGGGATATTAAAGGTGCGCGGAGGGTGGGATTAGACCGTGTGGGATATTAAAGCGTGCGAGGAGTGAGGGGGAGAGTGGGATTAGATTGGGTGGGATTTTAAAGGGTCCGGCGAGTGAGGGGGAGAGTGGGATTAGACTGGGTGGGATAATAAATGTTGCGGGGATTGAGGGGGAGAGTAGGATTAGACTGGGTGGGATATTAAAGGGTGCGGTCAGTGAGGGGGAGAGTGGGATTGGACTGGGTGGGATATAAAAGGGTGCGGGGAGTGAGGGGGAGAGTGGGATTAGACTGGGTGGGATATTAAAGGGTGTGGGGAGTGAGGGGGAGAGTGGGATTAGACTGGGTGGCATATTAAAGGGTGCGGGGAGTGAGGGGGAGATTGGGATTAGACTGGGTGGGATATTAAAGGGTGCGGGGAGGGTGGGATTAGACTGGGTGGGATAATAAAGCGTGCGGGGAGTGAGGGGGAGAGTGGGATTAGACTGGGTGGGAAATTAAAGGGTGCGGGGAGTGAGGCGGAGAGTGGGATTTGACTGGATGGGATATTAAAGGGTGCGGGCAGTGACTGGGAAAGTGGTTTTAGACTGGGTGGTATATTAAAGGGTGCGGGGAGTGAGGGGGAGAGTGGGATTAGACTGGGTGGGATATTAAAAGGTGCGGGGAGTGAGGGGGAGAGTGGGATTTGACTGGGTGGGATAATAAATGATGCGCGGAGTGAGGGGGAGTGTGGGATTAGACTGGGTGGGATATTAAATGGTGTGGGGAGTGAGGGGGAGAGTGGGATTAGACTTGGGGATATATTAAAGGGTGCGGGGAGTGAAGGGGAGAGTGGGATTAGAATACGTGGGTATTAAAGCGTTCGGGGAGTGAGGGGGAGAGTGGGATTAGACTGGGTGTGATATTGAAGCATTCGGGGAGTGAGGGGGAGAGTGGGATTGGACTGGGTGGGATATTAAAGGGTGCGGGGAGAGTGGGTTTAGACTGGGTGGGATATTAAAGGGTGTGGGGAGTGAGGGGGAGAGTGGGATTAGACTGGGTGTGATTTTAAAGCGTTCGGGGAGTGAAGGGTAGAGTGAGATTAGACTGGGTGGAATATTAAAGCATTCGGGGAGTGAGGGGTAGAGTGGGATTGGACTGGGTGGGATATAAAAGGGTGCGGGGAGTGAGGGGGAGAGTGGGATTAGAGTGGGTGGGATATTAAAGGGTGTGGGGAGTGAGGGGGAGATTGGGATTAGACTGGGTGGCATATTAAAGGGTGCGGGGAGTGAGGGGGAGAGTGGTTTTAGACTGGGTGGCATATTAAAGGGTGCGGGGAGTGAGGGGGAGATTGGGATTAGACTGGGTGGGATATTAAAGGGTGCGGGGAGGGTGGGATTAGACTGGGTGGGATATTAAAGCGTGCGGGGAGTGAGGGGGAGAGTGGGATTAGACTGGGTGGGAAATCAAAGGGTGCGGGGAGTGAGAGGGAGAGTGGGATTAGACTGGGTGGGATATTAAAGCATCCGGGGAGTGAGGGGGAGAGTGGGATTTGACGGGTTGGGATATTTAAAGGTGCGGGGAGAGTGGGTTTAGACTGGGTGGGATATTAAAGGGCGTGGGGAGTGAGGAGGAGAGTGGGATTAGACTGGGTGGTATATTAAAGGATGCGGGGAGTGAGGGGGAGAGTGGGATTAGATTGGGTGGGATATTAAAGTGTACGGGGAGTGAGGGGGAGAGTGGGATTAGACTGGGTGGGATATTAAAGGGTGCGGGGAGTGAGGGGGAGAGTGGAATTAGATTGGGTGGGATATTAAAGTGTGTGGGGAGTGAGGGGGAGAGTGGGATTAGACTGGGTGGGATATTAAAGGGTGCGGGGAGTGAGGGGGAGAGTGGGATTAGATTGGGTGGGATATTAAAGGGTGCGGGGAGTGAGGGGGAGAGTGGGATTAGACTGGTTGGGATATTAAAGTGTGCGGGGAGTGAGGGGGAGAGTGGTTTTAGACTGGGTGGTATACTAAAGGGTGCGGGGAGTGAGGGGGAGATTGGGATTAGACTGGGTGGGATATTATTGGGTGCGGGGAGGGTGGGATTAGACTGGGTGGGATATTAAAGGGTGCGGGGAGTGAGGGGGAGAGTGGGATTAGACTGGGTGGGATATTATTGGGTGCGGGGAGGGTGGGATTAGACTGGGTGGGATATTAAAGGGTGCGGGGAGTGAGGGGGAGAGTGGGATTAGACTGGGTGGGATATTATTGGGTGCGGGGAGGGTGGGATTAGACTGGGTGGGATATTAAAGCGTGAGGCGAGTGAGGGGGAGAGTGGTATTAGACTGGGTGGGATATTAAAGGGTGCGGGGAGTGAAGGGGAGAGTGGGATTAGACTGGGTGGGATATTAAAGGGTGCGGGGAGTGAAGGGGAGAGTGGGATTAGACTGGGTGGGATATTAAAGAGTTCGGGGAGTGAGGGGGATATTGGGATTAGACTGGGTGGTCTATTAAAGCGTGCGGGGAGTGAGGGGGAGAGTGGGATTAGACTGGGTGGGATATTAAAGGGTGTGGGGTGTGAGGGGGAGAGTGGGATTAGACTGGGTGGGATATTAAAGCATTAGGGGAGTGAGGGGTAGAGTGGGATTGGACTGGGTGGGATATAAAAGGGTGCGGGGAGTGAGGGGGAGAGTGGGATTAGAGTGGGTGGGATATTAAAGGGTGTGGGGAGTGAGGGGGAGATTGGGATTAGACTGGGTGGCATACTAAAGGGTGCGGGGAGTGAGGGGGAGAGTGGTTTTAGACTGGGTGGCATATTAAAGGGTGCGGGGAGTGAGGGGGAGATTGGGATTAGACTGGGTGGGATATTAAAGGGTGCGGGGAGGGTGGGATTAGACTGGGTGGGATATTAAAGCGTGCGGGGAGTGAGGGGGAGAGTGGGATTAGATTGGGTGTGATATTAAAGGGTGCGGCGAGTGAGGGGAAGAGTGGGATGAGACTGGGTGGGATATTAAAGGTGAGCGGAGGGTGGGATTAGACCGTGTGGGATATTAAAGCGTGCGGGGAGTGAGTGGGAGAGTGGGATTAGATTGGGTGGGATGTTAAAGGGTCCGGCGAGTGAGGGGGAGAGAGGGATTAGTCTGGGTGGGATATTAAAAGGTGCGGGGAGTGAGGGGAAGAGTGGGATTAGACTGGGTGGGATAATAAATGTTGCGGGGAGTGAGGGGGAGAGTGGGATTAGACTGGGTGGGATATTAAAGCATTCGGGGAGTGAGGGGGAGAGTGGGATTAGACTGGGTGGGATATTAAAGGGTGCGGGGAGTGAGGGGGAGAGTGGTTTTAGACTGGGTGGCGTATTAAAGGGTGCGGGGAGTGAGGGGGCGATAGGGATTAGACTGGGTGGGATATTAAAGGTGCGCGGAGGGTGGGATTAGACCGTGTGGGATATTAAAGCGTGCGGGGAGTGAGGGGGAGAGTGGGATTAGATTGGGTGGGGTATTAAAGTGTCCGGCGAGTGAGGGGGAGAGTGGGATTAGACTGGGTGGGATATTAAAGGGTGCGGGGAGTGAGGGGGAGAGTGGGATTAGACTGGGTGGGATATTAAAAGGTGCGGGGAGTGAGGGGAAGAGTGGGATTAGACTGGGTGGGATAATAAAGGGTGCGGGGAGTGAGGGGGAGTGTGGGATTAGACTGGGTGGGATATTAAAGGGTGTGGGGAGTGAGGGGGAGAGTGGAATTAGACTGGGTGGGATATTAAAGGGTGCGGGGAGTGAAGGGGAGAGTGGGATTAGACTGGGTGTGATTTTAAAGTGTTCGGGGAGAGTGGGATTGGACTGGGTGGGATATAAAAGGGAGTGGGAGTGAGGGGGAGAGTGGGATTAGACTGGGTGGCATATTAAAGGGTGCGGCGAGTGAGGGGGAGAGTGGGATTAGACTGGATGGGATATTAAAGGGTGCGGGGAGTGAGGGGGAGAGTGGGATTAGACTGGATGGGATATTAAAGGGTGCGGGCAGTGACGGGGAAAGTGGTTTTAGACTGGGTGGGATAATAAAGGGTGCAGGGAGTGAGGGGGAGAGTGGGATTAGACTGGGTGGGATATTAAAAGGTGCGGGGAGTGAGGGGGAGAGTGGGATTTGACTGGGTGGGATAATAAAGGTGCGCGGAGTGAGGGGGAGTGTGGGATTTGACTGGGTGGGATATTAAAGGGTGTGGGGAGTGAGGGGGAGAGTGGGATTAGACTGGGTGGGATATTAAAGGGTGCGGGGAGTGAAGGGGAGAGTGGGATGAGAATGCGTGGGACATTAAAGCGGTCGGGGAGTGAGGGGGAGAGTGGGATTAGACTGGGTGGGATATTGAAGCATTCGGGGAGTGAGGTGGAGAGTGGGATTGGACTGGGTGGGATATTAAAGGGTGTGGGGAGAGTGGGTTTAGACTGGGTGGGATATTAAAGGGTGTGGGGAGTGAGGGGGAGAGTGGGATTAGACTGGTTGGGATATTAAAGGGTGCGGGGAGTGAGGGGGAGAGTGGGATTAGATTGGGTGTGATATTAAAGGGTGCGCGAGTGAGGGGGAGAGTGGATTAGACTGGATGGGATATAAAAGGGTGCGGCCAGTGACGGGGAAAGTGGTTTTAGACTGGGTGGGATATTAAAGGGTGCGGGGAGTGAGGGGGAGAGTCGGATTAGACTGGGTGGATATTAAAAGGGTGAGGGGAGTGAGGGGGAGAGTGGGATATCCCTGGGTGGGATAATAATTGATGCGCGGAGTGAGGGGGAGTGTGGGATTAGACTGGGTGGGATATTAAAGGGTGTGGGGAGTGAGGGGAGAGTGGGATTAGACTGGGTGGGATATTAAAGGGTGTGGGGACTGAAGGGGAGAGTGGGATTATAATGCGTGGGATTTTAAAGCGTTCGGGGATTGAGGGGGAGAGTGGGATTAGACTGGGTGGGATATTAAAGCATTCGGGGAGTGAGGGGGAGAGTGGGATTAGACTGGTTGTGATATTAAAAGGTGCGGGGAGTGAGGGGAAGAGTGGGATGAGACTGGGTGGGATATTAAAGGTGCGCGGAGGGTGGGATTAGACCGTGTGGGATATTAAAGCGTGCGGGGAGTGAGGGGGAGAGTGGGATTAGATTGGGTGGGATATTAAAGGGTCCGGCGAGTGAGGGGGAGAGAGGGATTAGTCTGGGTGGGATATTAAAAGGTGCGGGGAGTGAGGGGAAGAGTGGGATTAGACTGGGTGGGATAATAAATGTTGTGGGGAGTGAGGGGGAGAGTGGGATTAGACTGGCTGGGATATTAAAGCATTCGGGGAGTGAGGGGGAGAGTGGGATTAGACTGGGTGGTATATTAAAGGGTGCGGGGAGTGAGGGGGAGAGTGGTTTTAGACTGGGTGGCGTATTAAAGGGTGCGGGGAGTGAGGGGGAGATAGGGATTAGACTGGGTGGGATATTAAAGGTGCGCGGAGGGTGGGATTAGACCGTGTGGGATATTAAAGAGTGCGGGGAGTGAGGGGGAGAGTGGGATTAGATTGGGTGGGATATTAAAGTGTCCGGCGAGTGAGGGGGAGAGTGGGATTAGACTGGGTGGCATATTAAAGGGTGCGGCGAGTGAGGGGGAGAGTGGGATTAGACTGGATGGGATATTAAAGGGTGCGGGGAGTGAGGGGGAGAGAGGGATTAGTCTGGGTGGGATATTAAAAGGTGCGGGGAGTGAGGGGAAGAGTGGGATTAGACTGGGTGGGATAATAAATGTTGCGGGGAGTGAGGGGGAGAGTGGGATTAGACTGGGTGGGATATTAAAGGGTCCGGTCAGTGAGGGGGAGAGTGGGATTTGACTGGGTTGGATATTAAAGCATTCGGGGAGTGAGGGGGAGAGTGGGATTAGACTGGGTGGCATATTAAAGGGTGCGGGGAGTGAGGGGGAGATTGGGATTAGAATGGGTGGGATATTAAAGGGTGCGGTGAGGGTGGGATTAGACTGGGTGGGATATTAAAGCGTGCGGGGAGTGAGGGGGAGAGTGGGATTAGACTGGGTGGGAAATTAAAGGGTGCGGGGAGTGAGGCGGAGAGTGGGATTTGACTGGATGGGATATTAAAGGGTGCGGGCAGTGACGGGGAAAGTGGTTTTAGACTGGGTGGTATATTAAAGGGTGCGGGGAGTGAGGGGGAGAGTGGGATTAGACTGGGTGGGATATTAAAAGGTGCGGGGAGTGAGGGGGAGAGTGGGATTTGACTGGGTGGGATAATAAATGATGCGCGGAGTGAGGGGGAGTGTGGGATTAGACTGGGTGGGATATTAAAGGGTGTGGGGAGTGAGGGGGAGAGTGGGATTAGACTGGGGGGTATATTAAAGGGTGCGGGGAGTGAAGGGGAGAGTGGGATTAGAATGCGTGGGTATTAAAGCGTTCGGGGCGTGAGGGGGAGAATGGGATTAGACTGGGTGTGATATTGAAGCATTCGGGGAGTGAGGGGGAGAGTGGGATTGGACTGGGTGGGATATTAAAGGGTGCGGGGAGAGTGGGTTTAGACTGGGTGGGATATTAAAGGGTGTGGGGAGTGAGGGGGAGAGTGGGATTAGACTGGGTGGGATATTAAAGGGTGCGGGGAGGATGGGATTAGACTGGGTGGTATCTTAAAGGGAGTGGGGAGTGAAGGGGAGAGTGGGATTAGACTGGGTGTGATTTTAAAGCGTTCGGGGAGTGAAGGGTAGAGTGGGATTAGACTGGGTGGGATATTAAAGCATTCGGGGAGTGAGGGGTAGAGTGGGATTGGACTGGGTGGGATATAAAAGGGTGCGGGGAGTGAGGGGGAGAGTGGCATTAGAGTGGGTGGGATATTAAAGGGTGTGGGGAGTGAGGGGGAGATTGGGATTAGACTGGGTGGCATACTAAAAGGTGCGGGGAGTGAGGGGGAGAGTGGTTTTAGACTGGGTGGCATAGTAAAGGGTGCGGGGAGTGAGGGGGAGATTGGGATTAGACTGGGTGGGATATTAAAGGGTGCGGGGAGGGTGGGATTAGACTGGGTGGGATATTAAAGCGTGCGGGGAGTGAGGGGGAGAGTGGGATTAGATTGGGTGTGATATTAAAGGGTGCGGCGAGTGAGGGGGAGAGTGGGATTAGACTGGGTGGGAAATTAAAGGGTGCGGGGAGTGAGGCGGAGAGTGGGATTAGACTGGGTGGGATAATAAATGATGCGTGGAGTGAGGGGGAGTGTGGGATTAGACTGGGTGGGATATTAAAGGGTGTGGGGAGTGAAGGGGAGAGTGGGATTAGACTGGGTGGGATATTAAAGCGTTCGGGGAGTGAGGGGGAGAGTGGGATTAGACTGGGTGGGATATTGAAGCATTCGGGGAGTGAGGGGGAGAGTGGGATTGGACTGGGTGGGATATTAAAGGGTGCGGCGAGAGTGGGTTTAGACTGGGTGGGATATTAAAGGGTGTGGGGAGTGAAGGGGAGAGTGGGATTAGACTGGGTGTGATTTTAAAGCGTTCGGGGAGTGAAGGGTAGAGTGGGATTAGACTGGGTGTGATTTTAAAGCGTTCGGGGAGTGAAGGGTAGAGTGGGATTAGACTGGGTGGGATATTAAAGCAATCGGGGAGTGAGGGGGAGAGTGGGATTGGACTGGGTGGGATATAAAAGCGTGTGGGGAGCGAGGGGGAGAGTGGGATTAGACTGGGTGGGATATTAAAGGGTGTGGGGAGTGAAGGGGAGAGTGGGATTAGACTGGGTGTGATTTTAAAGCGTTCGGGGAGTGAAGGGTAGAGTGGGATTAGACTGGGTGGGATATTAAAGGGTGCGGGGAGTGAGGGGGAGATTGGGATTAGACTGGGTGGGATATTAAAGGGTGCGGGGAGGGTGGGATTAGACTGGGTGGGATATTAAAGGGTGCGGGGAGTGAGGGGGAGAGTGGGATTAGACTGGGTGGGATATTAAAGGGTGCGGGGAGTGAGGGGGAGAGTGGGATTAGATTGGGTGTGATATTAAAGGGTGCGGCGAGTGAGGGGGAGAGTGGGATTAGACTGGATGGGATATTAAAGGGTGCGGGCAGTGACGGGGAAAGTGGTTTTAGACTGGGTGGGATATTAAAGGGTGCGGGGAGTGAGGGGGAGAGTCGGATTAGACTGGGTGGGATATTAAAGGGTGCGGGGACTGAAGGGGAGAGTGGGATTATAATGCGTGGGATATTAAAGCGTTCGGGGATTGAGGGGGAGAGTGGGATTAGACTGGGTGGGATATTGAAGCATTCGGGGAGTGAGGGGGAGAGTGGGATTAGACTGGGTGGGATATTAAAGGGTGCGGGGAGAGTGGGTTTAGACTGGGTGGGATATTAAAGGGTGTGGGGAGTGAGAGGGAGAGTGGGATTAGACTGGGTGGGATATTAAAGGGTGCGGGGAGTGAGGGGGAAAGTGGGATTAGACTGGGTGGTATCTTAAAGGGTGCGGGGCGTGAGGGGGAGATTGGGATTAGACTGGATGGGATATTAAAGGGTGTGGGGAGTGAGAGGGAGAGTGGGATTAGACTGGGTGGGATATTAAAGGGTGCGGGGAGTGAGGGGGAGATTGGGATTAGACTGGGTGGGATATTAAAGCATTCGGGGAGTGAGGGGGAGAGTGGGATTAGACTGGGTGGGATATTAAAGGGTGTGGGGAGTGAGGGGGAGAGTGGTTTTAGACTGGGTGGCGTATTAAAGGGTGCGGGGAGTGAGGGGGAGATAGGGATTAGACTGGGTGGGATATTAAAGGTGCGCGGAGGGTGGGATTAGACCGTGTGGGATATTAAAGCGTGCGGGGAGTGAGGGGGAGAGTGGGATTAGATTGGGTGGGATATTAAAGTGTCCGGCGAGTGAGGGGGAGAGTGGGATTAGACTGGGTGGGATATTAAAGGGTGCGGGGAGTGAGGGGGAGAGTGGGATTCGACTGGGTGGGATAATAAAGGGTGCGGGGAGTGAGGGGGAGTGTGGCATTAGACTGGGTGGGATATTAAAGGGTTTGGGGAGTGAGGGGGAGAGTGGGATTAGACTGGGTGGGATATTAAAGGGTGCGGGGAGTGAAGGGGAGAGTGGGATTAGACTGGGTGTGATTTTAAAGCGTTCGGGGAGTGAAGGGTAGAGTTGGAGTAGACTGGGTGGGATATTAAAGCATTCGGGGAGTGAGGGGGAGAGTGGGATTAGACTGGGTGGGATATTAAAGCATTCGGGGAGTGAGGGGGAGAGTGCGATTAGACTGGATGGGATATTAAAGGATGCGGGGAGTGAGGGGGAGAGTGGGATTAGACTGGGTGGGATATTAAAAGGTGCGGGGACTGAGGGGAAGAGTGGGATTAGACTGGGTGGGATATTAAAGTGTGCGGGGAGTGAAGTCGAGACTGGGATTAGACTGGGTGTGATATTAAAGCTTTCGTGGAGTGAGGGGGAGAGTGGGATTAGACTGGGTGGGATAGTAAAGCATGCGGGGAGTGAGGGGGAGTTTGGGATTGGACTGGGTCGGATATTAAAGGGTGTGGGGAGTGAGGGGGACTTTGGGATTAGACAGGCTGGGATATTAAAGGGTGTGGGGAGTGAGAGGGAGAGTGGGATTAAACTGGGTGGGATATTAAAGGGTGCGGGGAGTGAGGGGGAGATTGGGATTTGACTGGGTGGGATATTAAAGCATCCGGGGAGTGAGGGGGAGTGTGGGATTAGACTGGGTGGGATATTAAAAGGTGCGGGGAGAGTGGGTTTAGACTGGGTGGGATATTAAAGGGTGTGGGGAGTGAGGAGGAGAGTGGGATTAGACTGGGTGGTATATTAAAGGGTGCGGGGTGTGGGGGCGAGAGTGGGATTAGACTGGGTGGGATATGAAAGGGTGTGGGGAGTGAAGGGGAGAGTGGGATTAGACTGGATGGGATATTAAATGGCGCGGGGAGTGAGGGGGAGAGTGGTTTTAGACTGGGTGGCATATTAAAGGGTGCGGGGAGTGAGGGGGAGATAGGGATTAGACTGGGTGGGATATTAAAGGGTGCGGGGAGTGAGGGGGAGAGTGGTTTTAGACTGGGTGGCATACTAAAGGGTGCGGGGAGTGAGGGGGAGATTGGGATTAGATTGGGTGGGATATTAAAGGGTGCGGGGAGGGTTGGATAAGACTGTGTGGGATATTAAAGCGTGCGGGGAGTGAGGGGGAGAGTGGGATTAGATTGGGTGGGATATTAAAGGGTGTGGGGAGTGAGGGGGAGAGTGGGATTAGACTGGGTGGGATAATAAATGTTGCGGGGAGTGAGGGGGAGAGTGGGATTAGACTGGGTGGGATATTAAAGGGTGCGGTCAGTGAGGGGGAGAGTGGGATTTGACTGGGTGGGATATTAAAGCATTCGGGGAGTGAGGGGGAGAGTGGGATTAGACTGGGTGGTATATTAAAGGGTGCGGAGAGTGAGGGGGAGAGTGGGATTAGACTGGGTGGTATATTAAAGGGTGCGGGGAGTGAGGGGGAGATTGGGATTAGACTGGGTGGTATATTAAAGGGTGCGGGGAGTGAGGGGGAGATTCGGATTAGACTGGGTGGGAAATTAAAGGGTGCGGGGAGTGAGGCGGAGAGTGGGATTTGACTGGATGGGATATTAAAGGGTGCGGGCAGTGACGGGGAAAGTGGTTTTAGACTGGGTGGCATATTAAAGTGTGCGGGGAGTGAGGGGGAGAGTGGGATTAGACTGGGTGGGATATTAAAAGGTGCGGGGAGTGAGGGGGAGAGTGGGATTTGACTGGGTGGGATAATAAATGATGCGCGGAGTGAGGGGGAGTGTGGGATTAGACTGGGTGGGATATTAAAGGGTGTGGGGAGTGAGGGGGAGAGTGGGATTAGACTTGGGGATATATTAAAGGGTGCGGGGAGTGAGGGGGAGAATGGGATTAGACTGGGTGTGATATTGAAGCATTCGGGGAGTGAGGGGGAGAGTGGGATTGGACTGGGTGGGATATTAAAGGGTGCGGGGAGAGTGGGTTTAGACTGGGTGGGATATTAAAGGGTGTGGGGAGTGAGGGGGAGAGTGGGATTAGACTGGGTGGGATATTAAAGGGTGCGGGGAGGATGGGATTAGACTGGGTGGTATCTTAAAGGGAGTGGGGAGTGAAGGGGAGAGTGGGATTAGACTGGGTGTGATTTTAAAGCGTTCGGGGAGTGAAGGGTAGAGTGGGATTAGACTGGGTGGGATATTAAAGCATTCGGGGAGTGAGGGGTAGAGTGGGATTGGACTGGGTGGGATATAAAAGGGTGCGGGGAGTGAGGGGGAGAGTGGCATTAGAGTGGGTGGGATATTAAAGGGTGTGGGGAGTGAGGGGGAGATTGGGATTAGACTGGGTGGCATACTAAAGGGTGCGGGGAGTGAGGGGGAGAGTGGTTTTAGACTGGGTGGCATATTAAAGGGTGCGGGGAGTGAGGGGGAGATTGGGATTAGACTGGGTGGGATATTAAAGGGTTGCGGGGAGGGTGGGATTAGACTGGGTGGGATATTAAAGCGTGCGGGGAGTGAGGGGGAGAGTGGGATTAGACTGGGTGGGATATTAAAGGGTGCGGCGAGTGAGGGGGAGAGTGGGATTAGACTGGGTGGGATATTAAAGGGTGTGGGGGTGAGGTGGAGATTGGGATTAGACTAGGTTGGATATTAACCGGTGCGGGGATTGATGGGGAGAGTGGGATTAGACTGGGTGTGATTTTAAAGCGTTCGGGGAGTGAGGGGGAGAGTGGGATTAGACTGGGTGGGATATTAAAGCATTCGGGGAGTGAGGGGGAGAGTGGGATTGGACTGGGTGGGATATAAAAGCGTGTGGGGAGCGAGGGGGAGAGTGGGATTAGACTGGGTGGGATATTAAAGGGTGTGGGGAGTGAAGGGGAGAGTGGGATTAGACTGGGTGTGATTTTAAAGCGTTCGGGGAGTGAAGGGTAGAGTGGGATTAGACTGGGTGGGATATTAAAGGGTGCGGGGAGTGAGGGGGAGATTGGGATTAGACTGGGTGGGATATTAAAGGGTGCGGGGAGGGTGGGATTAGACTGGGTGGGATATTAAAGGGTGCGGGGAGTGAGGGGGAGAGTGGGATTAGACTGGGTGGGATATTAAAGGGTGCGGGGAGTGAGGGGGAGAGTGGGATTAGATTGGGTGTGATATTAAAGGGTGCGGCGAGTGAGGGGGAGAGTGGGATTAGACTGGATGGGATATTAAAGGGTGCGGGCAGTGACGGGGAAAGTGGTTTTAGACTGGGTGGGATATTAAAGGGTGCGGGGAGTGAGGGGGAGAGTCGGATTAGACTGGGTGGATATTAAAAGGTGAGGGGAGTGAGGGGGAGAGTGGGATATCCCTGGGTGGGATAATAATTGATGCGCGGAGTGAGGGGGAGTGTGGGATTAGACTGGGTGGGATATTAAAGGGTGTGGGGAGTGAGGGGGAGAGTGGGATTAGACTGGGTGGGATATTAAAGGGTGTGGGGACTGAAGGGGAGAGTGGGATTATAATGCGTGGGATATTAAAGCGTTCGGGGATTGAGGGGGAGAGTGGGATTAGACTGGGTGGGATATTGAAGCATTCGGGGAGTGAGGGGGAGAGTGGGATTGGACTGGGTGGGATATTAAAGGGTGCGGGGAGAGTGGGTTTAAACTGGGTGGGATATTAAAGGGTGTGGGGAGTGAGAGGGAGAGTGGGATTAGACTGGGTGGGATATTAAAGGGTGCGGGGAGTGAGGGGGAAAGTGGGATTAGACTGGGTGGTATCTTAAAGGGTGCGGGGAGTGAGGGGGAGATTGGGATTAGACTGGATGGGATATTAAAGGGTGTGGGGAGTGAGAGGGAGAGTGGGATTAGACTGGGTGGGATATTAAAGGGTGCGGGGAGTGAGGGGGAGATTGGGATTAGACTGGGTGGGATATTAAAGCATTCGGGGAGTGAGGGGGAGAGTGGGATTAGACTGGGTGGGATATTAAAGGGTGTGGGGAGTGAGGGGGAGAGTGGTTTTAGACTGGGTGGCATATTAAAGGGTGCGGGGAGTGAGGGGGAGATAGGGATTAGACTGGGTGGGATATTAAAGGTGCGCGGAGGGTGGGATTAGACCGTGTGGGATATTAAAGCGTGCGGGGAGTGAGGGGGAGAGTGGGATTAGATTGGGTGGGATATTAAAGTGTCCGGCGAGTGAGGGGGAGAGTGGGATTAGACTGGGTGGGATATTAAAGGGTGCGGGGAGTGAGGGGGAGAGTGGGATTCGACTGGGTGGGATAATAAAGGGTGCGGGGAGTGAGGGGGAGTGTGGGATTAGACTGGGTGGGATATTAAAGGGTTTGGGGAGTGAGGGGGAGAGTGGGATTAGACTGGGTGGGATATTAAAGGGTGCGGGGAGTGAAGGGGAGAGTGGGATTAGACTGGGTGTGATTTTAAAGCGTTCGGGGAGTGAAGGGTAGAGTGGGAGTAGACTGGGTGGGATATTAAAGCATTCGGGGAGTGAGGGGGAGAGTGGGATTAGACTGGGTGGGATATTAAAGCATTCGGGGAGTGAGGGGGAGAGTGCGATTAGACTGGATGGGATATTAAAGGATGCGGGGAGTGAGGGGGAGAGTGGGATTAGACTGCGTGGGATATTAAAGTGTGCGGGGAGTGAAGTCGAGACTGGGATTAGACTGGGTGTGATATTAAAGCTTTCGTGGAGTGAGGGGGAGAGTGGGATTAGACTGGGTGGGATATTAAAGCATGCGGGGAGTGAGGGGGAGTTTGGGATTGGACTGGGTCGGATATTAAAGGGTGTGGGGAGTGAGGGGGAGTTTGGGATTAGACAGGCTGGGATATTAAAGGGTGTGGGGAGTGAGAGGGAGAGTGGGATTAAACTGGGTGGGATATTAAAGGGTGCGGGGAGTGAGGGGGAGATTGGGATTTGACTGGGTGGGATATTAAAGCATCCGGGGAGTGAGGGGAATGTGGGATTAGACTGGGTGGGATATTAAAAGGTGCGGGGAGAGTGGGTTTAGACTGGGTGGGATATTAAAGGGTGTGGGGACTGAGGAGGAGAGTGGGATTAGACTGGGTGGTATATTAAAGGGTGCGGGGTGTGGGGGCGAGAGTGGGATTAGACTGGGTGGGATATGAAAGGGTGTGGGGAGTGAAGGGGAGAGTGGGATTAGACTGGATGGGATATTAAATGGCGCGGGGAGTGAGGGGGAGAGTGGTTTTAGACTGGGTGGCATATTAAAGGGTGCGGGGAGTGAGGGGGAGATAGGGATTAGACTGGGTGGGATATTAAAGGGTGCGGGGAGGGTTGGATAAGACTGTGTGGGATATTAAAGTGTGCGGGGAGTGAGGGGGAGAGTGGGATTAGATTGGGAGGGATATTAAAGGGTCCGGCGAGTGAGGGGGAGAGTGGTATTAGACTGGGTGGGATATTAAAGGGTGCGGGGAGGGTGAGATTAGACTGGGTGGGATATTAAAGCGTGCGGGGAGTGAGGGGGAGAGTGGGATTAGATTGGGTGGGATATTAAAGGGTGTGGGGAGTGAGGGGGAGAGTGGGATTAGACTGGGTGGGATAATAAATGTTGCGGGGAGTGAGGGGGAGAGTGGGATTAGACTGGGTGGGATATTAAAGGGTGCGGTCAGTGAGGGGGAGAGTGGGATTTGACTGGGTGGGATATTAAAGCATTCGGGGAGTGAGGGGGAGAGTGGGATTAGACTGGGTGGGATATTAAATCATTCGGGGAGTGAGGGGGAGAGTGGGATTAGACTGGGTGGGATATTAAAGGGTGCGGGGAGTGAGGGGGAGATTGGGATTAGACTGGGTGGTATATTAAAGGGTGCGGGGAGTGAGAGGGAGAGTGGGATTAGACTGGGTGGGATATTAAAGGGTGCGGGGAGTGAGGGGGAGATTGGGATTTGACTGGGTGGGATATTAAATCATTCGGGGAGTGAGGGGGAGAGTGGGATTAGACTGGGTGGGATATTAAAGGGTGCGGGGAGTGAGGGGGAGAGTGGGATTAGACTGGGTGTTATATTAAAGGGTGCGGGGTGTGAGGGGGAGATTGGGATTAGACTGGGTGGGATATTAAATCATTCGGGGAGTGAGGGGGAGAGTGGGATTAGACTGGGTGGGATATTAAAGGGTGCGGGGAGTGAGGGGGAGAGTGGGATTAGACTGGGTGTTATATTAAAGGGTGCGGGGAGTGAGGGGGAGAGTGGGATTAGACTGGCTGGGATATTAAAGGGTGTGGGGAGTGAGAGGGAGAGTCGGATTAGACTGGGTGGGATATTAAAGGGTGTGGGGAGTGAGAGGGAGAGTCGGATTAGGCTGGGTGGGATATTAAAGCATTCGGGGAGTGAGGGGGAGAGTGGGATTAGACTGGGTGGGATATTAAAGGGTGCGGGGAGTGAGGGGGAGAGTGGTTTTAGACTGGGTGGCGTATTAAAGGATGCGGGGAGTGAGGGGGAGATAGGGATTAGACTGGGTGAGATATTAAAGGGTGCGGGGAGT
This sequence comes from Carcharodon carcharias, assembly GCF_017639515.1. Classification (NCBI taxonomy): domain Eukaryota; kingdom Metazoa; phylum Chordata; class Chondrichthyes; order Lamniformes; family Lamnidae; genus Carcharodon; species Carcharodon carcharias. The sequence continues at coordinate 2,426,051 of NC_054501.1, forward strand.
GAAGGGAAGAGTGGGATTAGACTGGGTGTGTTTTTAAAGTGTTCGGGGAGTGAAGGGTAGAGTGGGATTAGACTGGGTGGGATATTAAAGGGTGCGGGGAGTGAGGGGTAGAGTGGTTTTAGACTGGGTGGCGTATTAAAGGGTGCGGGGAGTGAGGGGGCGATAGGGATTAGACTGGGTGGGATATTAAAGGTGCGCGGAGGGTGTGATTAGACCGTGTGGGATATTAAAGCGTGCGGGGAGTGAGGGGGAGAGTGGGATTAGATTGGGTGGGATATTAAAGGGTCCGGCGAGTGAGGGGGAGAGTGGGATTAGACTGGGTGGGATATTAAAGGGTGCGGGGAGTGAGGGGGAGAGAGGGATTAGTCTGGGTGGGATATTAAAAGGTGCGGGGAGTGAGGGGGAGAGTGGGATTAGACTGGGTGGGATATTAAAGGGTGCGGGGAGTGAGGGGGAGAGTGGGATTAGACTGGGTGGGATATTAAAGCATTCGGGGAGTGAGGGGGAGAGTGGGATTAGACTGGGTGGGATATTAAAGGGTGCGGGGAGTGAGGGGGAGAGTGGTTTTAGACTGGGTGGCGTTTTAAAGGGTGCGGGGAATGAGCGGGAGAGTGGGATTATACTGGGTGGGATATTAAAGGGTGAGGGGGAGAGTGGGATTAGACTGGGTGGGATATTAAAGCATTCGGGGAGTGAGGGGGAGAGTGGGATTAGACTGCGTGGGATATTAAAGCATTCGGGGAGTGAGGGGGAGAGTGGGATTAGACTGGGTGGGATATTAAAGCGTGTGGGGAGTGAGGGGAAGAGTGGGATTAGACTGGATGGGATATTAAAGGGTGCGGGGAGTGAAGGGGAGAGTGGGATTAGACTGGATGGGATATTAAAGGGTGCGGGGAGTGAGGGGGAGAGTGGTTTTAGACTGGGTGGGATATTAAAGGGTGTGGGGAGTGAGGGGGAGAGTGGGATTAGACTGGGTGGGATATTAAAGCATTCGGGGAGTGAGGGGGAGAGTGGGATTGGACTGGGTGAGATATTAAAGGGTTTGGGAGTGAGGGGGAGAGTGGGATTAGACTGGGTGGTATATTAAAGGGTGCGGGGAGTGAGAGGGAGAGTGGGATTAGACTGGGTGGTATATTAAAGGGTGCGCCGAGTGAGGGGGAGAGTGGGATTGGACTGGGTGGGATATTATAGGGTGCGGGGAGTGAGGGGGAGAGTGGGATTAGACTGGGTGGGATATTAAAGGGTGCGGTGAGTTAGGGGGAGATTGGGATTAGACTGGGTGGGATATTAAAAGGTGCGGGGAGTGAGGGGAAGAGTGGGATTTGACGGGTTGGGATATTTAAAGGTGCGGGGAGAGTGGGTTTAGACTGGGTGGGATATTAAAGGGTGTGGGGAGTGAGGAGGAGAGTGGGATTAGACTGGGTGGGATATTAAAAGGTGCGGGGAGTGAGGGGAAGAGTGGGATTAGACTGGGTGGGATAATAAAGGGTGCGGGGAGTGAGGGGGAGTGTGGGATTAGACTGGGTGGGATATTAAAGGGTGTGGGGAGTGAGGGGGAGAGTGGAATTAGACTGGTTGGGATATTAAAGCATTCGGGGAGTGAGGGGGAGAGTGGGATTAGACTGGGTGGGATATTAAAGGGTGCGGGGAGTGAGGGGGAGAGTGGTTTTAGACTGGGTGGCGTTTTAAAGGGTGCGGGGAATGAGCGGGAGAGTGGGATTATACTGGGTGGGATATTAAAGGGTGAGGGGGAGAGTGGGATTAGACTGGGTGGGATATTAAAGCATTCGGGGAGTGAGGGGGAGAGTGGGATTAGACTGCGTGGGATATTAAAGCATTCGGGGAGTGAGGGGGAGAGTGGGATTAGACTGGGTGGGATATTAAAGCGTGTGGGGAGTGAGGGGAAGAGTGGGATTAGACTGGATGGGATATTAAAGGGTGCGGGGAGTGAAGGGGAGAGTGGGATTAGACTGGATGGGATATTAAAGGGTGCGGGGAGTGAGGGGGAGAGTGGTTTTAGACTGGGTGGGATATTAAAGGGTGTGGGGAGTGAGGGGGAGAGTGGGATTAGACTGGGTGGGATATTAAAGCATTCGGGGAGTGAGGGGGAGAGTGGGATTGGACTGGGTGAGATATTAAAGGGTTTGGGAGTGAGGGGGAGAGTGGGATTAGACTGGGTGGTATATTAAAGGGTGCGGGGAGTGAGAGGGAGAGTGGGATTAGACTGGGTGGTATATTAAAGGGTGCGCCGAGTGAGGGGGAGAGTGGGATTGGACTGGGTGGGATATTATAGGGTGCGGGGAGTGAGGGGGAGAGTGGGATTAGACTGGGTGGGATATTAAAGGGTGCGGTGAGTTAGGGGGAGATTGGGATTAGACTGGGTGGGATATTAAAAGGTACGGGGAGTGAGGGGAAGAGTGGGATTTGACGGGTTGGGATATTTAAAGGTGCGGGGAGAGTGGGTTTAGACTGGGTGGGATATTAAAGGGTGTGGGGAGTGAGGAGGAGAGTGGGATTAGACTGGGTGGGATATTAAAAGGTGCGGGGAGTGAGGGGAAGAGTGGGATTAGACTGGGTGGGATAATAAAGGGTGCGGGGAGTGAGGGGGAGTGTGGGATTAGACTGGGTGGGATATTAAAGGGTGTGGGGAGTGAGGGGGAGAGTGGAATTAGACTGGGTGGGATATTAAAGGGTGCGGGGAGTGAAGGGGAGAGTGGGATTAGACTGGGTGTGTTTTTAAAGTGTTCGGGGAGTGAAGGGTAGAGTGGGATTAGACTGGGTGGGATATTAAAGGTGCGCGGAGGGTGTGATTAGACCGTGTGGGATATTAAAGCGTGCGGGGAGTGAGGGGGAGAGTGGGATTAGATTGGGTGGGATATTAAAGGGTCCGGCGAGTGAGGGGGAGAGTGGGATTAGACTGGGTGGGATATTAAAGGGTGCGGGGAGTGAGGGGGAGAGAGGGATTAGTCTGGGTGGGATATTAAAAGGTGCGGGGATTGAGGGGAAGAGTGGGATTAGACTGGGTGGGAAAATAAATGTTGCGGGGAGTGAGGGGGAGAGTGGGATTAGACTGGGTGGGATATTAAAGCATTCGGGGAGTGAGGGGGAGAGTGGGATTAGACTGGGTGGGATATTAAAGGGTGCGGGGAGTGAGGGAGAGAGTGGTTTTAGACTGGGTGGCGTATTAAAGGGTGCGGGGAATGAGCGGGAGAGTGGGATTAGACTGGGTGGGATATTAAAGGGTGAGGGGGAGAGTGGGATTAGACTGATTGGGATATTAAAGCATTCGGGGAGTGAGGGGGAGAGTGGGATTAGACTGGGTGGGATATTAAAGGGTGTGGGGAGTGAGGAGGAGAGTGGGATTAGACTGGGTGGTATATTAAAGGATGCGGGGAGTGGGGGGGAGAGTGGGATTAGATTGGGTGGGATATTAAAGTGTGCGGGGAGTGAGGGGGAGAGTGGGATTAGACTGGGTGGGATATTAAAGGGTGCGGGGAGTGTGTGATTAGACTGGGTGGGATATTAAAGCGTGCGGGGAGTGAGGGGGAGAGTGGAATTAGATTGGGTGGGATATTAAAGTGTGCGGGGAGTGAGGGGGAGAGTGGGATTAGACTGGGTGGGATATTAAAGGGTGCGGGGAGTGAGGGGGAGAGTGGGATTAGACTGGTTGGGATATTAAAGGGTGCGGTGAGTGAGGGGGAGAGTGGTTTTAGGCTGGGTGGCATACTAAAGGGTGCGGGGAGTGAGGGGGAGATTGGGATTAGACTGGGTGGGATATTAAAGGGTGCGGGGAGGGTGGGATTAGACTGGGTGGGATATTAAAGGGTGCGGGGAGTGAGGGGGAGAGTGGGATTAGACTGGGTGGGATATTATTGGGTGCGGGGAGGGTGGGATTAGACTGGGTGGGATATTAAAGCATGTGGCGAGTGAGGGGGAGAGTGGGATTAGACTGGGTGGGATATTATTGGGTGCGGGGAGTGAGGGGGAGAGTGGGATTAGACTGGGTGGGATATTACAGGGTGTGGGGAGTGAGGGGGAGAGTGGGATTAGACTGGGTGGGATATTAAAGGGTGCGGGGATTGAAGGGGAGAGTGGGATTAGACTGGGTGGGATATTAAAGAGTTCGGGGAGTGAGGGGGATATTGGGATTAGACTGGGTGGGATATTAAAGCATTCGGGGAGTGAGGGGGAGAGTGGGATTAGACTGGGTGGGATATTAAATGGTGCAGGGGGAGTGGGTTTAGACTGGATGGGATATTAAAGGGTGTGGGGAGTGAGGAGGAGAGTGGGATTAGACTGGGTGGTCTATTAAAGCGTGCGGGGAGTGAGGGGGAGAGTGGGATTAGACTGGGTGGCATATTAAAGGGTGTGGGGAGTGAGGGGGAGATTGGGATTAAACTGGGTGGGATATTACAGGGTGCGGGGAGGGTGGGATTAGACTGGGTGGGAAATTAAAGCGTGCGGGGAGTGAGGGGGAGAGTGGGATTAGATTGGGTGTGATATTAAAGGGTGCGGCGAGTGAGGGGGAGAGTGGGATTAGACTGGGTGGGAAATTAAAGGGTGCGGGGAGTGAGGCGGAGAGTGGGATTAGACTGGATGGGATATTAAAGGGTGCGGGCAGTGACGGGGAAAGTGGTTTTAGACTGGGTGGGATAATAAAGGGTGCAGGGAGTGAGGGGGAGAGTGGGATTAGACTGGGTGGGATATTAAAAGGTGCGGGGAGTGAGGGGGAGAGTGGGATTTGACTGGGTGGGATAATAAAGGTGCGCGGAGTGAGGGGGAGTGTGGGATTTGACTGGGTGGGATATTAAAGGGTGTGGGGAGTGAGGGGGAGAGTGGGATTAGACTGGGTGGGATATTAAAGGGTGCGGGGAGTGAAGGGGAGAGTGGGATTAGACTGGGTGTGTTTTTAAAGTGTTCGGGGAGTGAAGGGTAGAGTGGGATTAGACTGGGTGGGATATTAAAGGTGCGCGGAGGGTGTGATTAGACCGTGTGGGATATTAAAGCGTACGGGGAGTGAGGGGGAGAGTGGGATTAGATTGGGTGGGATATTAAAGGGTCCGGCGAGTGAGGGGGAGAGTGGGATTAGACTGGGTGGGATATTAAAGGGTGCGGGGAGTGAGGGGGAGAGAGGGATTAGTCTGGGTGGGATATTAAAAGGTGCGGGGATTGAGGGGAAGAGTGGGATTAGACTGGGTGGGAAAATAAATGTTGCGGGGAGTGAGGGGGAGAGTGGGATTAGACTGGGTGGGATATTAAAGCTTTCGGGGAGTGAGGGGGAGAGTGGGATTAGACTGGGTGGGATATTAAAGGGTGCGGGGAGTGAGGGAGAGAGTGGTTTTAGACTGGGTGGCGTATTAAAGGGTGCGGGGAATGAGCGGGAGAGTGGGATTAGACTGGGTGGGATATTAAAGGGTGAGGGGGAGAGTGGGATTAGACTGATTGGGATATTAAAGCATTCGGGGAGTGAGGGGGAGAGTGGGATTAGACTGGGTGGGATATTAAAGGGTGTGGGGAGTGAGGAGGAGAGTGGGATTAGACTGGGTGGTATATTAAAGGATGCGGGGAGTGGGGGGGAGAGTGGGATTAGATTGGGTGGGATATTAAAGTGTGCGGGGAGTGAGGGGGAGAGTGGGATTAGACTGGGTGGGATATTAAAGGGTGCGGGGAGTGTGTGATTAGACTGGGTGGGATATTAAAGCGTGCGGGGAGTGAGGGGGAGAGTGGAATTAGATTGGGTGGGATATTAAAGTGTGCGGGGAGTGAGGGGGAGAGTGGGATTAGACTGGGTGGGATATTAAAGGGTGCGGGGAGTGAGGGGGAGAGTGGGATTAGACTGGTTGGGATATTAAAGGGTGCGGTGAGTGAGGGGGAGAGTGGTTTTAGGCTGGGTGGCATACTAAAGGGTGCGGGGAGTGAGGGGGAGATTGGGATTAGACTGGGTGGGATATTAAAGGGTGCGGGGAGGGTGGGATTAGACTGGGTGGGATATTAAAGGGTGCGGGGAGTGAGGGGGAGAGTGGGATTAGACTGGGTGGGATATTATTGGGTGCGGGGAGGGTGGGATTAGACTGGGTAGGATATTAAAGCATGTGGCGAGTGAGGGGGAGATTGGGATTAGACTGGGTGGGATATTATTGGGTGCGGGGAGTGAGGGGGAGAGTGGGATTAGACTGGGTGGGATATTACAGGGTGTGGGGAGTGAGGGGGAGAGTGGGATTAGACTGGGTGGGACATTAAAGGGTGCGGGGAGTGAAGGGGAGAGTGGGATTAGACTGGGTGGGATATTAAAGAGTTCGGGGAGTGAGGGGGATATTGGGATTAGACTGGGTGGGATATTAAAGCATTCGGGGAGTGAGGGGGAGAGTGGGATTAGACTGGGTGGGATATTAAATGGTGCAGGGGGAGTGGGTTTAGACTGGATGGGATATTAAAGGGTGTGGGGAGTGAGGAGGAGAGTGGGATTAGACTGGGTGGTCTATTAAAGCGTGCGGGGAGTGAGGGGGAGAGTGGGATTAGACTGGGTGGCATATTAAAGGGTGTGGGGAGTGAGGGGGAGATTGGGATTAAACTGGGTGGGATATTACAGGGTGCGGGGAGGGTGGGATTAGACTGGGTGGGAAATTAAAGCGTGCGGGGAGTGAGGGGGAGAGTGGGATTAGATTGGGTGTGATATTAAAGGGTGCGGCGAGTGAGGGGGAGAGTGGGATTAGACTGGGTGGGAAATTAAAGGGTGCGGGGAGTGAGGCGGAGAGTGGGATTAGACTGGATGGGATATTAAAGGGTGCGGGCAGTGACGGGGAAAGTGGTTTTAGACTGGGTGGGATATTAAAGGGTGCAGGGAGTGAGGGGGAGAGTGGGATTAGACTGGGTGGGATATTAAAAGGTGCGGGGAGTGAGGGGGAGAGTGGGATTTGACTGGGTGGGATAATAAAGGTGCGCGGAGTGAGGGGGAGTGTGGGATTTGACTGGGTGGGATATTAAAGGGTGTGGGGAGTGAGGGGGAGAGTGGGATTAGACTGGGTGGGATATTAAAGGGTGCGGGGAGTGAAGGGGAGAGTGGGATGAGAATGCGTGGGACATTAAAGCGGTCGGGGAGTGAGGGGGAGAGTGGGATTAGACTGGGTGGGATATTGAAGCATTCGGGGAGTGAGGTGGGGAGTGGGTTTGGACTGGGTGGGATATTAAAGGGTGTGGGGAGAGTGGGTTTAGACTGGGTGGGATATTAAAGGGTGTGGGGAGTGAGGGGGAGAGTGGGATTAGACTGGGTGGTATATTAAAGGGTGTGGGGAGTGAGAGAGAGAGTGGGATTAGACTGGGTGTGATATTAAAGGGTGCGGGGAGTGAGGGGGAGAGTGGGATTAGACTGGGTGGGATATTAAAGGGTGTGGGGAGTGAGGGGGAGAGTGGGATTAGACTGGGTGTTATATTAAAGGGTGCGGGGAGTGAGGGGGAGAGTGGGATTAGACTGGGTGGGATATTAAAGGGTGTGGGGAGTGAGAGGGAGAGTGGGATTAGACTGGGTGGGATATTAAAGGGTGCGGGGAGTGAGGTGAGAGTGGGATTAGACTGGGTGTGATTTTAAAGTGTTCGGGGAGTGAAGGGTAGAGTCGGATTAGACTGGGTGGGATATTAAAGCATTCGGGGAGAGTGGGATTGGACTGGGTGGGATATAAAAGGGAGTGGGAGTGAGGGGGAGAGTGGGATTAGACTGGGTGGCATATTAAAGGGTGCGGCGAGTGAGGGGGAGAGTGGGATTAGACTGGATGGGATATTAAAGGGTGCGGGGAGTGAGGGGGAGAGTGGGATTAGACTGGTTGTGATATTAAAGGGTGCGGGGAGTGAGGGGAAGAGTGGGATGAGACTGGGTGGGATATTAAAGGTGCGCGGAGGGTGGGATTAGACCGTGTGGGATATTAAAGCGTGCGGGGAGTGAGGGGGAGAGTTGGATTAGATTGGGTGGGATATTAAAGGGTCCGGCGAGTGAGGGGGAGAGAGGGATTAGTCTGGGTGGGATATTAAAAGGTGCGGGGAGTGAGGGGAAGAGTGGGATTAGACTGGGTGGGATCATAAATGTTGCGGGGAGTGAGGGGGAGACTGGGATTAGACTGGGTGGGATATTAAAGCATTCGGGGAGTGAGGGGGAGAGTGGGATTAGACTGGGTGGGATATTAAAGGGTGTGGGGAGTGAGGGGGAGAGTGGTTTTAGACTGGGTGGCGTATTAAAGGGTGCGGGGAGTGAGGGGGAGATAGGGATTAGACTGGGTGGGATATTAAAGGTGCGCGGAGGGTGGGATTAGACCGTGTGGGATATTAAAGCGTGCGGGGAGTGAGGGGGAGATTGGGATTAGATTGGGTGGGATATTAAAGTGTCCGGCGAGTGAGGGGGAGAGTGGGATTAGACTGGGTGGGATATTAAAGGGTGCGGGGAGTGAGGGGGAGAGTGGGATTAGACTGGGTGGGATAATAAAGGGTGAGGGGAGTGAGGGGGAGTGTGGGATTAGACTGGGTGGGATATTAAAGGGTGTGGGGAGTGAGGCGGAGAGTGGAATTAGACTGGGTGGGATATTAAAGGGTGCGGGGAGTGAAGGGGAGAGTGGGATTAGACTGGGTGTGATTTTAAAGTGTTCGGGGAGTGAAGGGTAGAGTGGGATTAGACTGGGTGTGATATTAAAGCATTCGGGGAGAGTGGGATTGGACTGGGTGGGATATAAAAGGGAGTGGGAGTGAGGGGGAGAGTGGGATTAGACTGGATGGGATATTAAAAGGTGCGGGGAGTGAGGGGAAGAGTGGGTTGAGACTGGGTGGGATATTAAAGGGTGCGGGGAGTGAAGGAGAGACTGGGATTAGACTGGGTGGGATATTAAAGGTGCGCGGAGGGTGGGATTAGACCGTGTGGGATATTAAAGCGTGCGGGGAGTGAGGGGGAGAGTGGGATTAGATTGGGTGGGATATTAAAGAGTCCGGCGAGTGAGGGGGAGAGTGGGATTAGACTGGGTGGGATATTAAAGGGTGCGGGGAGTGAGGGGGAGAGAGGGATTAGTCTGGGTGGGATATTAAAAGGTGCGGGGAGTGAGGGGGAGTGTGGGATTAGACTGGGTGGGATATTAAAGGGTGCGGGGAGTGAGGGGGAGAGTGGGATTAGACTGGGTGGGATATTAAAGGGTGTTTGGAGTGAGGGGAAGAGTGGGATTAGACTGGGTGGGATAATAAATGTTGCGGGGATTGAGGGGGAGAGTGGGATTAGACTGGGTGGGATATTAAAGGGTGCGGTCAGTGAGGGGGAGTTTGGGATTTGACTGGGTGGGATATTAAAGCACTCGGGGAGTGAGGGGGAGAGTGGGATTGGACTGGGTGGGATATAAAAGGGTGCGGGGAGTGAGGGGGAGAGTGGGATTAGACTGGGTGGAATATTAAAGGGTGTGCGGAGTGAGGGGGAGAGTGGGATTAGACTGGGTGGCATATTAAAGGGTGCGGGGAGTGAGGGGGAGATTGGGATTAGACTGGGTGGGATATTAAAGGGTGCGGGGAGGGTGGGATTAGACTGGGTGGGATATTAAAGCGTGCGGGGAGTGAGGGGGAGAGTGGGATTAGACTGGGTGGGAAATTAAAGGGTGCGGGGAGAGAGGCGGAGAGTGGGATTTGACTGGATGGGATATTAAAGGGTGCGGGCAGTGACGGGGAAAGTGGTTTTAGACTGGGTGGTATATTAAATGGTGCGGGGAGTGAGGGGGAGAGTGGGATTAGACTGGGTGGGATATTAAAAGGTGCGGGGAGTGAGGGGGAGAGTGGGATTTGACTGGGTGGGATAATAAATGATGCGCGGAGTGAGGGGGAGAGTGGGATTAGACTGGGGGATATATTAAAGGGTGCGGGGAGTGAAGGGGAGAGTGGGATTAGAATACGTGGGTATTAAAGCGTTCGGGGAGTGAGGGGGAGAGTGGGATTAGACTGGGTGGGATATTAAAGGGTGCGGGGAGTGAGGGGGAGATTGGGATTAGACTGGGTGGGATATTAAAGCATTCGGGGAGTGAGGGGGAGTGTGGTATTAGACTGGGTGGGATATTAAAGCATTTGGGGAGTGACGGGGAAAGTGGGATTAGACTGGGTGGGCTATTAAAGGGTGCGGTGAGAGGGGGTTTAGACTGGCTGGGATATTAAAGGGTGTGGGGAGTGAGGAGGAGAGTCGGATTAGACTGGGTGGTATATTAAAGGGTGCGGGGAGTGAGGGGGAGAGTGGGATTAGACTGGGTGGGATATTAAAGAGTGCGGGGAGGGTGGGATTAGTCTGGGTGGGATATTAAAGCGTGCGGGGAGTGAGGGGGAAAGTGGGATTAGATTGGGTGGGATATTGAAGTGTGCGGGGAGTGAGGGGGGAGTGGGATTAGACTGGGTGGGATATTAAAGGGTGCGGGGAGTGAGGGGGAGAGTGGGATTAGACTGGATGGGATATTAAAGGGTGCGGGGAGTGAATGGGAGAGTGGTTTTAGACTGGGTGGCATATTAAAGGGTGCGGGGAGTGAGGGGGAGATTGGGATTAGACTGGGTGGGATATTAAAGGGTGCGGCGAGGGTGGGATTAGACTGGGTGGGATATTAAAGCTTGCGGGGAGTGAGGGGGAGAGTGGGATTAGATTGGGTGGGATATTAAAGGGTCCGGCGAGTGAGGGGGAGAGTGGGATTAGACTGGGTGGGATATTAAAGGGTGCAGGGAATGAGGGGGAGAGTGGGATTAGACTGGATGGGATATTAAAGGGTGCGGGGAGTGAGGGGGAGAGTGGGATAAGAATGGGTGGGATATTAAAAGTTGAGGGGAGTGAGGGGGAGAGTGGGATTAGACTGGGTGGGATAATAAAGGGTGCGGGGAGTGAGGGGGAGGGTGGGATTAGACTGGGTGGGATATTAAAGTGTGTGGGGAGTGAGAGGGAGAGTGGGATTAGACTGCGTGGGATATTAAATGGTGCGGGGAGTGGAGGGGAGAGTGGGATTAGACTGGGTGGTATATTAAAGCGTTCGGGGAGTGAGGCGGAGAGTGGGATTAGACTGGGTGGGATATTAAAGCATTCGGGGAGTGAGGGGGAGAGGGGGATTGGACTGGGTATGATATTAAAGGGTGCGGGGAGAGTGGGTTTAGACTGGGTGGGATATTAAAGGGTGCAGGGAGTGAGGGGGAGATTGGGTTTAGACTGGGTGAGATATTAAAGGGTGCGTGTAAGGTGGGATTAGACTGGGTGGGATATTGAAGGGTGCGGGGAGAGAGGTGAGAGTGGGATTAGACTGGGTGGGATATTAAAGGGTGCGGGGAGTGAAGGGGAGAGTGGGATTAGACTGGTTGGGATATTAAAGGGTGTGGGGAGTGAGGTGAGAGTGGGATTAGACTGGGTGGGATATTAAAGATCGCGGGGAGTGAGGGGGAGAGTGGGATTAGACTGGATGGGATATTAAAGGGTGTGGGGAGTGAGAGGGAGGGTGGGATTAGACTGGGTGTGATA